>NC_065543.1:13472941-13777180 GCF_932294415.1 Quercus robur | reverse complement strand
TTATATAAAATTGAATTATAAAAAAAAAGGATTTGATATAAAATTAATTTTATGTATATTAAAGATATTGTCATGTGATGTCTTGTAATATTTTACTTATGAGTAAGACTTAGGTACAGTACTTAGGTGCTGATTCTTAGGTTCTCCTTTTAATATTTTTCCATGTAGATATTTTCTCGTGGGATGGAAGTGTATTTTTTTAGTTAAGTAGTCACATGGCTAAATCTTAAGAGGGGAACCTAAAGAACAACACCTAAGGTACTGTGATATTTATCTCCATGATTATGAACCAATCCGATATGAGAAGTATAATGCATATATTGAATATATGTGATATTTGTTGTTATTTAATAAAGGTAAGACTAAAATGATAGGAGTCTTTTAGTTCAATTAATACCTCCTAAAGTCATAAGGTTCAAATCAAACTACCCTCAATTATCAAATTATAAAAATAAATAATAAATAAAAACATAAGCTCAAAGGAGACCAATACAATTGTAGCTCTCCGTAATAAGTCAACCATGCAAGTCCTATATATAAAGAAAAAATTTTATGAGCAAATATTTTAGAGCTAACCTTTTTATTTATTTTTTTAATATCGATATCCTAATCAAAACTTTATGTTCAACAAAATGAGGGGTAAAAAGGGTATTTACCCCTAATTTGAAAACTATATAGCCAAATGCTAATGATTTGAAATTATTTAGTAAAATCCTCCTGTTTTAAATGGAACTCAATTTCAACAAAATTGAGTTTTCTGAAAAACTCAATAGCTTCAAAATCAAGTTTTATGTATATTTTTAAGTAGAACTCAACATTAACAATGTCGAGTTCCACTTAAATTTACAAAAAACTTTAAGTGGCAAAATATTCATAGAACTGAACATTACTAATGTCCAATTCTACTTGTAACTCAATTTTGTTAATGTCATGCTTATATATTGTATCTGTTCCCCTTGTAAAAGAAATGGGTAGTTGTCACTACTGGGGTAGTTGGCCTAGTGGTCATGGGCTCATTTCTAAGGGTTTGGGAAATGGAGGTCTCAAATTCAATTCCCACAATAGAAAGTGCTCGAAAAATAACTTTATTCTCATTGAATGCTCACTTACCCATTTTTTGTTCATGAACCAAAAAAAAAAAAAAAAAAAAACACACACAAACAAAAAGTGGTTGTAGGCTTCATGTCTAATTTATCAGTAAAAAAAAAAAAAATTATTCATTAGGGGTGGTTGTTACATACAGTGTGACACAACACTGTGTTTTATCTATAAACTCACGTTTGCAATTATGAAAACACAATGTGTTTTATCCTTATTCATTTATGTTCTTTCTCTTTCTCCCCACGATAATCTTCTTTTAGGAAAAATAATTAATTTTGTTACTTGGAAACATCATTTGTTGTGCCGGGTATTCCTTTCTCACCCTAAGTCCAAACTAGTTCCAACCTTGCCATCTCGTTTCCCATATGGACATATACACGAACAAAAGGAATCTTTGAAAAAACTTGAAAGCAAGTTGGAATATAATTTTTAAGTTTTAACTGATGAAGTTGCCACATATATAGAACACTGCTCAACCTATCAAAAATAAGAGGCTGGTGGTAAAAATGTAGGGCAAGTGGGAAACACATAAAAGTAGAAAGATAGGCTGTTTAAGACTGCCATCCATGTCTCTCTATCATGTCACCTTTCTCTGTTTCTCTTTTATTTTTGGGTATTAAACCAATCTTCTCTGAGATTTCACCGAATAAAAGTCCCACTAAACATTGGCCGAAATGATACTCCTCCTTCAAGGTTTATATAAATGACAATATATGTCAATGTTTGACTTGCAAAAAATATATTGCATTTTTTTATATAACTTATCATTCCAAAACGATGGACAAAATAAGAGCTCCCCTCCCGTGAGGTTTGTATAAATAAAACTTAACCTCAAATGGTTTGTAAAAATGAGTAATATTTTTAAAAATAAAAAATAAATATTTCATTAGGTAACTAATATTGTGAGGCGTCATTTATACACACGTTTGGGAGGAGTATCATTTTGATCAACATCAAAGAAGATTAATGCAATTTATCCATCTATTCCTTCCCTAGCCCTAGTCTTATATATTCATGCAAACAGGAAGCCACATTACGATATACCAATCTCACTTTATATCCAATTTCAGGTTTTCTATTTAAAATTTTCATTTGATTGTCGATAATGGTGCTGTTGGATTAGAATCATATGATATAAAATTTAAATATAAATGAAAATGGATTTGATATAAAATTAATTTTATGTATATTAAAGATATTGTTAATTAGGTGATGTCAGGTAATATTTTATTTATATATGATGGTAATGGCCCTATTTTTCATGAATCCGTATTACTGGATTGAAATTCTAAGTTAGTAATTTTGGTGATTCTAAAAATTGTTAGGATATATGTGATTCAATGATAGGAACATATGTCACTATTTTATGTAATTGGCTAATCCTTTGACAAAACACACTTTAATTGTAATTGGGTAGATCTAGGATATGTTTAATGCTTCAAGAAACAAGGTTTCAAGTTCAAGTGTTAAAACCATGCAAGTCTGTTCAAGAATCAAGTCAGAAAGTGCAAGATTTTAAAACTCGATAGCTAACATCTATCGAGATTTAAAGAGAGTTGTTTCAGCTTGAGGCTTGACAGCTGCTCGACAGATAGGATATTTGTCGAGATTTATGAAGTTCTGATTTTCATCCAATCCGTGAATGTATGTTTGGGCTTTCTTTTCTCACAACCCTAAATATATATAATGATTATTTTAAGAGCCGTAAAAGGTGACACAAGTTGCACAAGAGCACAATTCCATATAGTGAAGAAGAGTGCGACCGGAAACTTAGTTTGCCCTTGTTCTTGAAGAAGCTGTTGTGTTTGTGCACCATAGGGTTTTGTGACCAAGCAACTTCATGATTTTCATCGTGTGATGAACTGAAGAACTTTGCAGTCAACATCCTTCCCAAGTTGGTGATTAAGTAATATACTGAAATCCGTGCAATTGGTTAGTCACGTACTAGGAGACGTGCATTGAAAATGAGAGATTATCACTACAGAACAAGTCCAATTGGGTATTGGGGTAAGGGTTCAACTGTAAGTTGGTATAAGCTACTAGGATTCCTTTACTTGTAACCGCTTGTTTTGATAATAGTAGATTCTCGGGAGTGGTGACCTTAAAATCACCCAGTAGGGTTTTTGCCGTGTAGGTTTTCCCCATTCGTAAACAAATCACCGTATCAATTTATTTTCCACTGCATACTTTAGTTAATTGGTGATTTGTTTGTGCTGCCACGTACAATTGCATGTTAATTTGATTACTTAATAAACTTGACCAATTAATCCATCATAAGGGGTCAATACGTTTTTTGCCTATAAAAAATGAAAGGTTAGTAATGTTGGATCATTGATTTCGCATAAGATTTGAAGTATGGAAACATGGAGAGGAGGGGAAAAGAAAAGAAAGTAAAGAGAAAATGGAGTACTATTCTATTTTTCTTTTCTAGCTTGTTGCCTTTTTTTTAATTATATTTTGTTGTCTTTGATGCAATAATTCTAGAGAAACAATATTTTTTTTCGATAGAACTCATACTTTAATTGAAGCAGACTTAAACTAACAATATTTTTTTAAGTTGTGGGCCTACTTAAAAATTAATAACAATTTGCACAAAAATTTTGCGGAAAATATTGTGTTCTTCTAAAATTACTTCATTTAGATTCCATTCCATGTGCCGTACATGTTGAATGGGATGGGAGTCCACTATGACCACTGCACCTGTATAGTTGACAAACATTTTTAAAGTTAGCAGAAAAGTCTCTCCCATAAGTCCCCATCCAATGGGGGTGCAAAGTGGAAGTAGGGCAAGTAAGACTCGGCTTCCCTAAAATTTTGATAAACTAGTATTTATCTCCATGATTGTGAACCAAATCTACTAAAAGAAGTATGATGCATATATTTAATGTATGAGATAATTGTTGTTATCTAGTAAATGTAAGACTATAAGAATAAGAATCTTGTAGCTCAATTTGTATATCATGAAGTCTAGGGTTCAAACACACACCATACTTTATCAAATTATAAAAATAAATAATAAACAAAAGAAGGGGCCAAAGAGAATAATATATTGGTGGCTCTCTTTAATATGTTAACCATGTAAGTCCTATCAAGAACAATTATTATGAGCAGTATTGCATAGCTAGAAATTCTTAAGCAAAACCTTTTTAGTTTTTCTAATTGATATCCTAAGCAAATTAATCGTTGTGTTCAACAAAATGAAGATGTGGTATTATTTATGGTCGCCTTTGATGATTTCGTTCTCATTCTATTTTATGGAATACAGACACCCTTTGCCATAGCCCTGCAAGACATTCTTTGTGTTTCTGGAGGTTCTTGTATTTGAGTTGGAATCTGGGATTGTGTTCTTGTGTATGAAGTTTCTGAGTTTGTGTTTTTGTGCAAGTTGATCGAACTCAGATTTGAATTCATGTTTTTTTTTTTTTAATGCAAATAAAAAAAAAAATCATTATTATTATACACTGTTAAAGTTGCACCAGATAACTTTTTTGATGCAAATAAGCTTGGAGAAGGTGGATTTGGTGTTGTTTACAAGGTAAACGTAACATTATTATTAACATTAAAAGTGATAGTTTAATGAGCAAGGACCAACTTCATGATTCAAGTAGGCTATTGATTCAAGCAGTTTGTATTCAGGATTCACATATTAAGTCCAGAAAGTGGAATTGCCTTAAGGGTTAGATATGTTTTAATCGAATGCATTTCAGGGTAAACTCTCTGATGGGCAAGTTATTTCTGTGAAAAGGCTTTCAACAAATTCTGGACAAAGAGATCTTAAATTTAAGAATGAAGTTCAGTTGGTGGCCAAGCTTTAACACCAAAATTTAGTTAGACTCCTAGGATTTTGCTTGGAAAGAAATGAAAGGCTTTAATTTATGAGTTTGTGCCCTATAGAAGTCTTGATTACTTCATTTTTGGTATGATTTTACTCATACCTTCATTTCAAATTTATATTCATTGTAGTTTATTTGGTTTACATGTCTTCTATAAATAAATTTTCTCACATTTTAGTCCAGTATAATATATTTGATCAAATATGTAGATCCAATCAAGCATGCACAGCTGGATTAGGAAAGCCGCTACAAAATCATAGGAGACATTGCTCAACGTCTTCTTTAACTTTGTGAAAATTCTCAACTTTGAATTATTCATCGGGATCTCAAAGCAAGCAATATTCTATTAGATTCTAAAATGAATCCAAAAATTTCAGACTTTGGTATGGCAGGATTTGGGGGATTAATTGACTCAATGGGAGACAGAAAATTTAAACCAATACCTTTATCTTTATGATGTAGAGTATGCTACCCATTGACATGTATCTATTAGCAAGGGTGACTTCAAATAAACCCCCTAACTTGAAAATTTTGTGTGTGTATATATATATATATATATATGTATATATATTTACCAATTTAATTTACCCTTAAAATTATTTTTGCACACCCAAACTTAAATCTTGCTGTAAACACAAATTTTTCCAATTGTAGAAAATCAAACAACTGAAAAGAAATATGGTTTGCAAATATAAATTTGTATTGATGTATAATGAGTACAATCTCTATTTCAATTCTTTTACAAAAGAATACCCTCTGATTCTATCTTCATTGAACTTGACTCGAACAAGGAATCTTCTTGACTTTAGTTGAAAGATGGATTGAACGGTCTCCACAACAAATCTCTAGCTTCAAGCTTATTAGAGATTTATTGTTCTTCAAGTCTTTGAATATGAAGGCTTTTAGCACTACAAGAAAAATGCCTATTAGCGACCAAGAATTTTTTATGGACCCAAAAAGCCCTCTTAAAAAATCTTATTTGCGATGGTAAAATAAAGCCCTCGCAAATACTTGATAAAATGTGAAATATTTGTGACCAACAAGAAAAGTTGTCGCAATTATGTGTTATAGTCGTCACAAATATTAATATTTTGGAGGGAAATTTTCCCTCCATATTTTTTGTGAGGGACAATTAAAAATCTCTCGCAAAAAGTGTATTATTTGTGACGGTTAAAAAAAAGCCATCACTAATACTAAATTATTTGCGAGGGTTAGGATCGACCTTCATAGATAATCATTAAAATGTCAAAAAATTTGGAGGGAAATGTTCCCACCAAATTATTTCCAAGGGACAATAAAAATCCCTTACAAAAAGTTTATTTTTTGTGTGGGTTAAAAATATGCCCTTACTAATACAAAATTATTTGCAAGGGCCACGATTGACCTTCGCAAAAAATCATTAAAATATTAATTTTTTTTTTGGAGATAAAACTTATTCTAAAATTCAAAGAAAAATAAAAAGAAACATATAAACATATAGCACTTTGTATTCTTTAGATAAACCTTTTGTTTACAGTCTAAAAAAAAAAAAAAAACCTTTTATATATATCCTATATAAGAAAGGTCTGTCCTTATTTTCTAAATAATTGTACCCATAAACAAATGATAGCACTTTCAACTTCAAAATGGTAGCCTAAAATTCAAGAATTTCAGCATTTTGTACTCTCTCTCTCTCTCTCTCTCTCTCAAAAGTGAATAAAAATTTCTTCCCATTAAAATAATGCATAAAAGATGAGTTTATAGATCAAATGGTAAATTACATCCGATTGGCATGAAAATTGGCATGCATGTTAAGACCATATAGAACATATAATCCTACGGTTGGATTTTCAAAATATGAATTCAATAATAAGTTATTGGGTGATGTAACATTTTTTAGAGTTACATCACGTGTAACTTGAACCCAACTCTATATTTCTTAATTCGATGTGAATTTTGATAAATCTACCGTTAGATTATATTATCTTCATATATTTTTCATGCTTATAAAATCTCAAGGTGATCAAATATTAATTTTAATGTCATCAATCAATTGTTTAAATTCAAACTTTTGTCGTTTAAAATAATGCATAAAAGATGAGTTTATAGATCAAATGGTAAATTACATCCGATTGGCATGAAAATTGGCATGCCTGTTAAGAACATATAGAACATGTAATCCAAATCCGATTGGCATGAAAATTGGCATGCCTGTTAAGAACATATAGAACATGTAATCCAACGGTTGGATTTTCAAAACAAGAATTCAATAATAAGTTATTGGGTGGTGTAATATTTTTTAGAGTTACATCACATGTAACTTGAACCCAACTCTATATTTCTTAATTCGATGTGAATTTTAACAAATCTACCGTTAGATTATATTATCTTCATATATTTTTCATGCTTATAAAATTTCAAGGTGATCAAATATTAATTTCCATGTCATCAATCAATTGTTTAAATTCAAGTTTTTGTAGTTTAAAATAATGCATAAAAGATGAGTTTATTGATCAAACGGTAAATTACATTCGATTGGCATGAAATTTGGCATGCATGTTAAGAACAAATAGAACATGTAATCCAACGATTGGATTTTCAAAATATAAATTCAATAATAAGTTATTGGGTGCTGTGACATTTTTTAGAGTTACGTCAAGTATAACTCGAACCCAACCCTATATTTTTTAATTCGATTTGAATTTTGACAAATCTACCATTAGATTACATTATCTTCATATATTTTTCATGCTTACAAAATTTCAAGGTGATCAAAAATTAATAGCCATGTCATCAATCAATTGTCTAGATTCAAGTTTCAATAGTTTAAAATAATGCATAAAATATGAGTTTATAGATCAAATGGTAAATTACATCCGATTTGCATGAAAATTGGCATGCATGTTAAGACCATATAGAAAATGTAATCCAATTGTTAGATTTTCAAAATATGAATTCAATTATAAGTTATTGGGTGCTGTGACATTTTTTAGAGTTACGTCAAGTATAACTCGAACCCAACTCTATATTTTTTAATTCGATTTGAATTTTGACAAATCTACCATTAGATTACATTATCTTCATATATTTTTCATGCTTACAAAATTTCAAGGTGATCAAAGATTAATAGCCATGTCATCAATCAATTGTCAAGATTCAAGTTTCAATAGTTTAAAATAATGCATAAAATATGAGTTTATAGATTAAATGGTAAATTACATCCGATTTGCATGAAAATTGGCATGCATGTTAAGACCATATAGAAAATGTAATCCAATGGTTAGATTTTCAAAATATGAATTCAATTATAAGTTATTGGGTGGTGTAACATTTTTTAGAGTTACATCACATGTAATTTGAACCCAACTCTATATTTTTTAATTCGATGTGAATTTTGACAAATCTATCGTTAGATTACATTATCTTCATATATTTTTCATACTTATAAAATTTCAAGGTGATCAAATATTAATTGCCATGTCATCAATCAATTGTTTAAATTCAAGTTTTTGTAGTTTAAAATAATGCATAAAAGATGAGTTTATTGATCAAATGGTAAATTACATTCGATTGACATGAAATTTGGAATGCTTGTTAAGAACATATAGAACATGTAATCCAACGATTGGATTTTTAAAATATGTATTCAATAATAAGTTATTGGGTGGTGTAACATTTTTTAGAGTTATGTCAAGTGTAACTCGAACCCAACCTTATATTTCTTAATTCGATTTGAATTTTGACAAATCTACCGTTAAATTACATTATCTTCATATATTTTTCATGCTTACAAAATTTCAAGGTGATCAAAAACTAATAGCCATGTCATCACTCAATTGTTTAGATTCAAGTTTTAGTAGTTTAAAATAATGCATAAAATATGAGTTTATAGATCAAATAGTAAATTACATCCAATTTGTATGAAATTTGGCATGCATGTTAAGACCATATAGAAAATGTAATCCAATGGTTAGATTTTCAAAATATGAATTCAATTATAAGTTATTGGGTAGTGTAAAATTTTTTAGAGTTACATCACATGTAACTTGAACCCAATTCTATATTTCTTAATTTGATGTGAATTTTGACAAATTTACTGTTAGATTACATTATCTTCATATATTTTTCATGCTTATAAAATTTCAAGATGATCAAATATTAATTGCCATGTCATCAATTAATTGTTTAAATTCAAGTTTTTGTAGTTTAAAATAATGCATAAAAGATGAGTTTATTGATCAAATAGTAAATTACATTCGATTGGCATGAAATTTGGCATGCATGTTAAGAACATATAGAACATGTAATCCAACGATTGGATTTTCAAAATATGAATTCAATAATAAGTTATTGGGTGGTGTAACAATTTTTAGAGTTACGTAAAGTGTAACTTGAACCCAACCCTATATTTCTTAATTTGATGTGAATTTTGACAAATCTACCGTTATATTACATTATTTTCATATATTTTTCATGCTTATAAAATTTAAAGGTGATTAAATATTAATTGCCATGTCATCAATCAGTTGTTTAAATTCAAGTTTTTGTAATTTAAAATAATGCATAAAAGATGAGTTTATAGATCAAATGGTAAATTACATTCGATTGGCATGGAAATTGGCATGCATGTTAAGACCATATAGAAAATATAATCCAACGGTTGGATTTTCAAAATATGAATTCAATAATAAGTTATTGGGTGATGTAACATTTTTTAGAGTTACTTCACGTGTAACTTGAACCAAACTCTATATTTCTTAATTCGATGTGAATTTTGACAAATGTACCATTAGATTACATTATCTTCATATATTTTTCATGCTTATAAAATTTCAAGGTGATCAAATATTAATTGCCGTGTCATTAATCAATTGTTTAAATTCAAACTTTTGTAGTTTAAAATAATGCATAAAAGATGAGTTTATTGATCAAACGGTAAAGTACATTCGATTGGCATGAAATTTGGCAGGCATGTTAAGAACATATAGAACATGTAATCCAACTATTGGATTTTTAAAATATGAATTCAATAATAAGTTATTGGGTGGTGTAACATTTTTTAAAGTTACGTAAAGTATAACTCGAACCTAACCCTATATTTCTTAATTCGATGTGAATTTTGACAAATCTACCGTTAAATTACATTATCTTCATATATTTTTCATGCTTACAAAATTTCAAGATGATCAAAGATTAATAGACATGTCATCAATCAATTGTCTAGATTTAAGTTTTAGTAGTTTAAAATAATGCATAAAAGATGAGTTTATAGATCAAATGGTAAATTACATTCGATTTGCATGAAAATTGGCATGTATGTTAAGACCATATAGAAAATGTAATCCAACGGTTGGATTTTCAAAATATGAATTTAATAATAAGTTATTGGGCGGTGTAACATTTTTTAGAGTTACATCAGGTGTAACTTGAACCCAACTCTATATTTCTTAATTCGATGTGAATTTTGACAAATTTATCGTTAGATTACATTATCTTCATATATTTTTCATGCTTACGAAATTTTAAGGTGATCAAAGATTAATAGGCATGTCATCAAAAAAGCCTTTTCAACAAATTTTTGGTGGACCCAAAAAGCCCACTAAGAAAATCTTATTTCTAATGGCAAAATAATGTCTTTATAAATACTTGGTAAAATGTGAAACATTTGTGACCAATAAGAAAAGCTGTCGCAATTATGTGTTGTAGCCATCACAAATGCTAATATTTTGGAGGGAAATTTTCCCTCCATATTATTTGCGAGGGATACTTAAAAATCTCTCGCAAAAAGTATATTATTTGTGACGGTTAAAAAAATGCCGTCATTAATACTAAATTATTTGCGAGAGCTAGGATCGACCTTTACAAATAATCATTAAAATGTCAAAATTTTTGGAGGGAAATGTTTTCACCAAATTATTTCCCAGGGACAATAAAATCCCTTGCAAAAAGTTTATTCTTTGTATGAGTTAAAAATATGCCCTCACTAATACTAAATTATTTATGAGGGCCACGATTGGCCTTCACAAATAATCATGAAAATATTAATTTTCTTTGGAGTTAAAAGTTATTCTAAAATTCAAAGAAAAATAAAAAGAAATACATAAACATATATAGCAGAATGAACCTTTCATTACACTCTTCAAATCCAACTGTTAGATTTCAAATCTAAGAATGGTACGTGATGGACATGTGTTGTGTACCTATATAGCTATATATATTCTCTCAATCTGACCATCCAATTTGTCTCAAATTTTACCAACACCAATATGTCACCATACTCTTTCAATCCTAATGTTCAAGATTTGAATATGAATTTCACCAAGTTCAGTGGTATTGGGACCATCTACTAAGTTTGATCGAGTCTGACCAACTTTGACCGCGCCTTTCTCTAAATCCAACCATTTAATTGTGACAATTATTTACTAGAATGAACCCTTCATTACACTCTTCAAATCCATCGGTTAGATTTCAAATCTAAGTATGACATGTGATGGACATGTGTTGTGTACCTATATGGCTATATATATTTTCTCAATCTAACCATCCAATTGGTCTCAAATTTTACCAACACCAATATGTCACCATACTCTTCAATCCTAATGATCAAGATTTGAATATGAATTTCACCAAGTCCAGTAGTATCGAGACCATCTATTAAGTTTGACCGGATTTGACCAACTTTAACTAAACTTTGATCGCATCTTTCTCTAAATCCAACCGTTTGATTATGACCATAATTTACCAGAATTAACTTTTCATTACAATCTTCAAATCCAACGGTTAGATTTCAAATCTAAATATGGTGCGTGGTGGACATATGTTGTGTACTTGTATGGTGATATTCTCTCAATCTGACCATCCAATTGTCATATTATTTATTTTTTTAAAGTAAACGTAGTTAGTCACGTATTAAAATTCTTACATAAATATAATAATAGCTATGATAATTTTTTTATAAATTTTTTAATAAGATAGAACGTGTGATAATTTTTATTGTGTGGTATTTTTTTTTTTTTTTTGAGAAAGTTGTATGTTGATTTTTATTGAGTATATGCGATTGTTTTTTGTTTTTAAATTTTATTTCATAGCTCATTAACATTAGATTCTTAATATTTTACACTCATTAACTCACTTAGATATATAGAGATGTTTGATTCATGTACAATTACAAAATGCATGACAAAATGATAATTGCCAGTCAAAAATGGTAATTAATTAAAATTGTCTTCTTTTATTTTTATTTTTTCCTCAAAATAAATTTGTGTTCTTTTATTTTTCCCACCCAAAATTTCCCAAAAATGTGTTTCCCTCCTAACATGTTTCACTTAGCTTCCCCCACCACCCACCACCCCACCCCCCCCCCCCCCAAAAAGAAGAAGCCAAAATCTAACTTTTTTACTTCAGTTTTTTTCCCCTAAAATTTGTTCCCCTTTCTCTACCCACTCCTCCTTCATGGCCGCCGCCGATCCCTTCAACCCTATCCCTAGTCCCAAAATCTCTGCCTACTACCAGACCAGAGCCGGCCACACCGCTGTCGCCACTGAAAATTTTTTGGGTAGGGGGCCCCTTAAGTCTTGCGCCTATCCATCTTTTTTATTTTATCCTTAATTGGAATTTGGATTTCCCTAAAGAGCTCTCTCTTCTGTGTTCCTTTTCTTCAATTGCAGAATAACGTTAAGAAACGTTTCAGGTAATTTTAATCTTTCATCTTATCTTTCTGTTTGGTTTCTTATAATATTGAGAAGAGACAAAAACTAGTTTTATATTTACAATTCTTTTTATCAAACCCTATGCATTGCCCATTTTGCCTTTATTTTATGCATTTCTTGTTGGTTGCTATGATATTTTTTTGATTGTGCATCAAAATCTAAAATTTATAATATTTAGTATTTTTTTTTTTGGGTGGTAGATTAAGATATAAGAAACCATATATTGTAAATGTATATGCCTGTCTAATTTATGGCTATCTTTAGTATTGTTAAGTTAGATCCTTTTTGAATGTGTAAATAAGGTTTCAACGAGGGTTTGATTGCATGTCTTAGCTCCTATTCTTTATTTTGTAAAAATCTGATAAAGATATTAAACTTTTTCTGCAAATTGAAGTGTTAAGGAGGTTGGGTTTCCTTGAATTAATCCAAAACACCCTTTCATTGTTTTTTTGGTTGAATAAAGGCTATAGCTATAATTATTATTTAGATATATCTTTGTGTACAATTGGGAGCAAGAAGAAAGGACAATCCTCAAGCCACACCTGAGGCTCTTCCTTTTGCTGAGAAAACTTTGCTAGCTCTCTCGAGTTGTGTAGTTACTGCACAAATTGGAAAGAAACACATTCTTAGCTTAACATGTTTTGCCTAATATCATTTAGCAATTGTCCCTATTCAACAAAATAGCGTGCTGCATTTGTAAGTGCATCATCATCCCAGTGTCTTCACATTCCACAATCACTCTACTAAATTCCATGACATGAGAGGAGTAATACACGTTCTTTTAATCAACGATGAATCACAAACTCTCTCAGACAATACAGCAAACACCTCACTTGCTCTATCACAAATCACCGCTCCCACACCTCCAGTCCCATCTTTGAAGCTCAAACCAGCAACATTTATCTTAAAACAGCTTGAATCAGGAGGTAACCATTTCACTGGATCCAGATTGAAGTGAATATCCTACTATTTCTGATCAATGAATCATTTTGTCATTTTAACATTCGCCACTTTCAAAAGCCACAATGGGGAAGGAAATTGAAAAAAAAATAATTTTAAACTAGATAGTTAATGCATGTGTTAGGAACTTGTAACTCAAATGGGAAACTCAGATTTGGGTTCATTCATGTATCAAGGTTAATTAGTCAATGTTAGTTACAAGTAGTGCATGCAAATTTCACTTCATCAATATTGGCACCTGAACTCGTTGTTTTGCATCTGTGTTATGTGAGATTTTTTCATTTTTCATGCTATTCAACTTGCAATTCAAAGATTGGCACTTGTGCTTGTATTCTTGTTTCAAAGGATCTTCCACAAACAGTTTATGTGGAATGAGGCTGTACTACATTCTCATGGTTCCATTGTTTCACTTCTTTTCATAATGAAGAATATCTACTTACTTGAATTACAGCTAGAGGTTATTTGGCACAATTAGTTGTTTCTTATCACATTTGAATAGGTATTCTTTTGGGGGAGAAGTTTGGTTTATACTTTATAGTTAATACATATTTAGATGAAATCAGTTGCTTTTGTCATTTTACATTGTAGATATTGCAAACACATCTCATGGACCTATGCTTTTCTGGTAAGTTCATAAGTACTTTCTTTCAACTCATTTGGCATGTTAATTGTAGTTATTGGTTCCTTACTTTCAGCCCTATATGTGAAGCAGCAGCCTACTCTGTACAGTATTAAAAAAGGCTGTTAAATTTCTTTAGCTGAATTTTGTTAAACCTTTGTATGCTTAGGTAGATAAACTTGGAGGAGGAGAACACAAAGGCCTTTCTTATACTCAGTGAGAATTATACTCACATTAAAGGAGGTAAGAGCTATTATTTGTAGAAGTATGATGTTGTAACTGTCATATACAACTTTTGTTTGGTCTGTTGATTCTCTCTCAAACCTATTAGTTTCTTAAGAGTACATCTTTGAAGCTCTGCCTGAATTTTAGGCTTGATCTTGTGTAAATGTGAATAATGAGATCTTTATCCCATACACGCCACTCAATTCTATCCTTTAATTTTTTTTTTTTTTGCCAAAAACCTTGGAGCTTAAAACTCTTAATTAGATAATGGCTGTTCACTACCATTACCCTACTATTGTTGGATTGTGATTTGGCCCACAAAAGAGCTTGATACTGATAGTGGAAGCCTAGCTGCAACTAAAGTAGCATTTGAAGTAGATTTATCTTTCCACGTGAAGTCTTCTTCTGCTAAATTGAATATTCATCTGAAGTCAATTATGATCTCCAGTTAGGAAGTCAATGCACTCAAGTAATTAAAGGTACCATTCGTATCAAATCAAATGTTGAGTGCATTGACTTCCTACGAATGATTTTACAATATTATTTGAGCTTGGCACCTGTGCTTAGATTGGTGTACTTAGTTTGTGATGTGTGATTATTTATTGGTTAAACTATTACAATTTTTTTGGCCGACTTTATGGAATTTTGGCCATTTGGCTTACTTCAAATTCACAACTACTAATTTAAACTCTTAATTTTTTGTGTCCTAAATTCATTTTTTAATGTCATAATCTATTAATCTAGTAAAAAAAATAGTGATATATGTATTGTTATTAACTTATTTCACAATATTATTATACGATTCTTTCCCTTATTGGGAGAGCTTCTTTTTCTTTTCTTTTTTTCTTCCAAGTGACAGGAAGAATCAATTTCTTGTGGCACTAGCATTATTTATTAAACAATTGACATAATTCTAGATAATTATGTCAATAGGTACACGTTCTTTATCAAATTTTCATTATTATTTGTTTTATCAATAGGTACTAGTGCTGTAAAAAAGAGGGGTCAAGGAAAGAAGATTGTTACAAGAATGGTCCTTCCTTCATTTTTACACCTTTTTGGAAAGAGATGGTAGATAATTGGAAGGAGGGAGATTGGGGGGTGAGTATAAATGAAATACATATCATAAATTCTCTCACCCTCTCTCTAACCATTATTTGTTAATATTTTCATAGAAACTAATGTTCTAATGTGTGAATTATGTGTGCAGGACGTAAGTTTGATAAATAAGGGAGACAGAAATAAGTCTGAAATTTTCTCCACTACAGGTTCTTTATCAATGGCCAAGTACAGATATGAAATGGTATATTATATTATGATCAAATAGTTTTAAATTTTATTGTGTATTTACATAGTTTAATAGTATTGGCCAAGGTTTGCATTGGGTGAACCTATTGTAACCAGTGGCTAGGTCTGGACTTGAAGTTTCACTTTTGTTAACTTCAAGGGCTAAGATATATTTTTCTTGACTTCAAGCTTTGGATTGTGTAGAGGGCCTTGTTGGCTATTGCACATAAATCCGGAATTGTTATATTATTTTAATTTTTATTTAATTTTGATAGTGGTTTAAGTAATCAAATTAAGTTATCATCGTTGTTAAATTAAAAAAAAAAGTTATTACTATTGTTTATGATATATTATTATATGATTAGATTTGATATGGTAATATGTGTACTTATTTATTGAAGAATTGATACAAATACAAATTCACTTTAATTGTTTCATTTTAACTCATGTTTAATGCTTTTTTTTTTTTTTTTTAAATTTTATTTTAAGGATGGTACTAGCAGAGATGAAGATGACAAATCAAACAATAACAAGGAGGTTGAAAACAGCTTGGAGGGTGACTCAGAGGAAGACTAATATAGATCTTGTCATAATTCTAGTTGTTTAAGTTTAAAACAAGGTTTAATTTCAGGATTTTTTTGTATATTCTATATTTTAAAGTTTGAACTGATATGAATTTTTATCGTTTGATGGATCAATTTTTAGTAATTATTGTATTATTGTAACAATTTTTAGTAATTATTGTATTATTGTAATATGATAGTTAAACAAAAATGATATAAAATAAATTAAAAATAAATAAATAATAAAATATTTCAAAAATTATATAAAATATTATCACTGATGACGTAAAAATTTGGTTATAAATAACTTTATAGTACCAACAGTCCCTCGCAATTTATAGAATAGCGACGTCCCTTAATCCCTTGCAAAAACGTTTTAAGTGACAGCTTAATGTCATCACTATTATTCCTAACTAGTTGCGAGGGGTTAAAATCCCTCACAAGTAAATTTTATCGATGATATTATTTGTCTCGTCGTTAATTTGAAATTCACAAATAACTAGTTGCGAGGGTATAAAGGTCTTCACAAATAGTTATTAACGACGACTGTTTCCTCTTGCTAAAAATAAGTTGTGAGGGGTTAAAAGCCCTCACAAATAAATTTTAGCGATGCCATTATTTGTCGTTAAAAAGTATGTCATCAATTTGGAATTTGTAAATAACTAATTGCGAAGGTATAAAGGTCCTCACAAATAGTTGTTAACGACGACTACTTCCCCTCGCTAAAAATAAGTCGTCAACTTTTCTCGTCGTTTGGTAATATATTTGTGAGGGTAGATTTATTCAGTAACGACGGTGGATTGCCCTCGTAAATTATCTATTTGCGAAGGTATGATCGCAAAATCTTTTTTAGAAACAAGAGCAAATACGACGGCCTTCGAGGGCCATATGCCCTCGCTAATAATCTTTTGCGACGATATTTGAATTTTTGCGAGGGCATTTTATCCTCGCTAGTAGACTCTTTTTTTGTAGTGTAGGTTGAAGTTCTTTGAGGCTTTAGAGGCTTGATCCGTTGAGCTTCAAGGATTTGAGGTTTGTTGAAGTTTATGGAGGCTTTTTCAGTTTAATTCCAATAGAACTTCAAAGAACTTATTTGAATGTTCTTCATGTGTTCTTGAGACAGAATTTCTCCAAAGCTTTGACGTCTTGAAAACTTCGTGTTGAAAATGAGAGGGGATGTCCTCTATTTATAGTGATTTCAGATGATAAACTCCACTATCAATTGATATGCTTGAAAGTATGTAGCAGACTTTTGATTGGTCTAAATTCTTCTTAGGGATAATTATATCTATTTATCTTTGATAAAGATAATAATCTACAAAGATAAATAATATCTCTATTTAATTTATTTAATAAAGATAATTATCTACCAATTTTGAATAGAAAATTTATCTTTATTTTATTTTTTTTTTATTTATTTTAATAAAGATAATTACCTATAAATTTTGAATAGGAAATTTATCTTTATCTTGTGGGCCAAATGACACATGGCAAATTTTGATATGCCAATGTGATGCCAATTTGGGTGACACATGTCATCATTTGATTTAATTAATTTAATGACATTAATTCAGAATTTGCCATTAAATTTTGATGTGGCATTTTATAATTGGCTTAAAATTTTTCCTCCTACACTTGCATTCCCTTATCACATATCAGCCTAGCCTAAAATTGAACAACAACACAAATCACAGATCTCTCTCTCTCTCTCTCTCTCTCTCTCTCAGTAGGATAAAAAGTAAAGAGTAAGCATTTATGAGTTGTGAGTATTTCTCTCTTTATTTTAAATTTATATATATTATGTGTGTGGGTGTGTCTAATATTAATTGTGTGCATTATTTTTTTTATAATATTATTTGTGTAAATTGTGATATGTGTGAATGCGTGTATATATATAGTATAAACATAATATAATTTTACATAATTTAATAATTAGGAAATACATATAGTTTGTTATATGTGTATATATAGTTATCAAGTTATAATAACTTTTTGTTATAAATTTAGTGATTTAATAAAATAAAAAATACAGTAATAAAATTAGTGATTGTTTAAGCATTTGATTGGTTAACTAGAAAATTCATGTATTATTTATGCATGGATGAATTTTGTCATTTAGTTTAAAATATTTTTATAAAAACAATGACAAATAGATAATGACAACTACATAAAAATAAAACTGTTATAACAAAAAAAAAACAAAAAAACAAAATAAAATGGTCATACTTACCTATATTGACAATAGATAATGACAACTGAAAATGAATTATCATATAGCAATTTCAAAATATGAAAACTCTTCTATTATTAGCATGCGTGTGTTTTTTGTGTGTCGATAACTCAATATATTCAAGTTTTCTTTTTATTAAATTTTGTTTCATTTAAGTTTCTTAATGACCCTTGAAAAAAATTTGTGGATCCACCGCGGTGTATTATTAAGACACTAATAATGTCCATAAAGTTACAAATTATTGGTGTGGCTTGTATAGTTAGTTTGCAAATACATAGAATTCTAGCAAACATGAAGGATGAGGAGCTTCAAGGAATGGAAGAAAAGAGTCCAATTGTGTGGCACAAATATTTTTCTTTTTAAAACACAAAATAAAATAATATTCTTTTGAATGCCAAATTTGTTAGTTTAAATTATCTTACAGGCATGAAAAAAATTGGAAAAATGGTATAGCTTCAAATCTTGTAGATCCCAAATTAAAGGCAGGTTTGACAACTGAAATAATAAGATATATTCACATTGGATTGCTTTGTGTTTAAGAAAACGTAGATGATAAACCAACTATGGCATCTATTGTTCTTATGCTTAATAGCTACTCTATTACTCTACCGACACCTTCAAAACCTACATTTTTTATGCACAGTAGTATTGAATTAAACACTTTTTTGCAATGGGAGCATGATTCAAGGGTGACAGAGCCAAATCTACCCATACAAGCTTCAATAAATGAGGTGTCAATCACTGAGCTATCTCCTCGTAAGTGTTTTGTGAATTTGAAATGTAATATTGAAATTGGGAGAGAGAGAAGTTTGGAAGAGAGAGAACTGAATGAATAATGCTCTACTTGAATATTATTAAGAACTGATTAGTTTATATACATTGAGTCATTAACAAACTTAACAAACTAATAACTAACTCACATGATCAACACGTGATGAATTAAGCAACAAATAACAGTAAATATAAAACTGCATGTAGCACATCAGAGTGACAACTAAAACACCTAAACGACTTGCAGCTTGATTAAACAGCTTGACAACTTGACTGATATTTCAACACTCCCCCTCAAGATGGAGCATATATGTTACTCATGCCCATCTTGCAGAGTAAGTTTCTAAACTGTTGATGTCCCAGAGGTTTTGTAAGTAAATCAGCCAATTGGTGCTTAGTTGAAACATGAAAGGTCTTGACTAAACCATCTTGTATCTTCTCCCTCACAAAATGGCAATCAAGCTCTATGTGCTTAGTCCTCTCATGATAGATCGGGTTGGCTACTATGTGGATTGCAGCTTTACTGTCATAGTACAAAAGAGTAGGATGATCATGATTGATTGACAGGTCTTTAAGCAAGCCTTTTAACCATACAAACTCACTAACAACAGCAGCTATAGACCTATACTCCGATTCTACAGAAGATCTAGACACAGTGTGTTGTTTCTTGGATTTCCAGGCAATTAAGGACTCACCCAAAAATACAAAAAATCTAGTGATAGACCTCCTTGTATCAGGACAGCTAGCCCAATCAGCATCACAGTAACCTTTCAAGTGTAAATCTGAGTTTGCTGAGAAAAAGAGACCTTGTCCAGGTGTCCCTTTTAGATACTTAAGGATTCTGTTGGCTGCTTGGAGATGTGGTTGTCTAGGCTGTGCAAGAAACTGACTCAGTTGATGCACACTATATGCAATATCTGGTCTGGTCAGTGTTAGATACAACAGTTTCCCAAAAAGTCTCCTATATTGAGCAGGATCTATTAACAAGTCTCCATGATAGATTGACAGCTTGGTGTGTTGCTCCATAGGTGATTTAATAAGCTTGGCTGCTAGCTGTCCAGTTTCTGCTAAAAGCTCTAAAACATATTTTCTTTAGCAAACACTTATACCTGTGGAGGATCAAGCCACCTCTAATCCCAAAAAATATTTCAAAGGACCAAGATCCTTTAGCTTGAACTGATCATGAAGAAATTGTTTGAACTCTGAAACAGCTTCAAGGTTGTTGCTAGCTACCAAAATATCATCAACATACACTAAGATAACAATGATAACATCATTATGAACTCTTGTAAACATAGAGTAATCAGATTTGGACTGAGTGAATCCATGGTTGATGATTATGGTTGAGAGCTTTGAAAACCATTGTCTGCTGGCCTGCTTCAGTCCATACAAGGACTTGATGAGTTTGCAAACTAAATCAGGCTCCCCCTTGCTACCAAAACCATGTGGAGGTAGCATGCATACTTCCTCATCAAGGTCTCCATGAAAAAAAGCATTATTAACATCCAACTGGACCAAATGCCAATCAAGAGCAGCTGCAACAGCCAATATAGTCCTAACAGTGACAAACTTCACAACTGGACTAAAGGATTCATAGTAATCCAAACCCTCCTGTTGAGTGTACCCTTTTGCTACCAGTCTAGCCTTAAACCTTCAATACTCCCATCAGCTCTATGTTTGACTTTATAGACCCATTTGCAACCTATAGGAACCTTACCAGCTGGCAAAGGTGTAAGCTGCCAAGTATTGTTTATTTCAAGTTCCTATATCTCATCAAACATAGTTGCCTGCCACCTAGGATCTCTTACAGCCTCAGCATAGGACTTAGGCTCAACACAAACAGAGAGAGCAGTAGTGAAAGCTCTATGAGGGGTAGATAGCCTATCATAGGAAAGGACAGATTAAATAGGGAAAGGGGTAGTAGGTAAGGGTAGGGGTTTGGTTGAGGCAAGTTAACAATGGAAATCCTGAAGGTAAGCAGGTGCTTTGTGAGGTCTGGAGGATTTTCTGGGTGCTGGTTGGGCAGGTTGACAGACTAGACAGATTGGACAGGTTGTACAAGCTGGTCAGGTGGAGCAAGTGTGACTAGATTAGGGTCAGGATTGATAGGATGGTCTGGTAAAGCATGTGGAGAAGAGATAGGTAAATCAGGTATGTGAGGTATATGAGTGTCAATCATTGTGTTAGAAACTTCCATTGGTAAATCATCAAAAATGAAGGTGGGAGGTGGAAATAAAGAACCACCAAAAAGAGGTTGAGAGTTAGAAGCATAGTTAAGATGAAAATCCATGAAATGAAAAGGAAAAATGTGTTCATGGAAGACAACATCTTTGGACAAGAAAATGGACTTGGTTTCAAGATTGAACAACTTATATCCCTTGACACCATAGGGATAACCAAGAAAGACACACGGAGAGGCTTTAGGATCAAATTTAGATCTATTCCTAGAGAGAGTAGATGCAAAGCATAGACAACCTAGGACTTTTAGATGAGAGTAAGAAGGAACAGTACCCAAAAGGATTTCATACGGAGTTTTATTATTCAACAAAGGACTAGGCAACCTATTAATAAGATAAACTGCTGTAAGAATGCAATCTCCCCAGAACTTCAAAGGCAGGTTAGCTTGAAACCTAAGGGCTCTAGCAACGCTCAGAATATGTTGGTGTTTCCTTTCAACAACTGAGTTCAGTTGAGGTGTATCTACACAACTTAGTTAATGTAAGGTACCCTTGGAAGAGAAAAATTGAGGCATATGAAATTCAAGACCATTATTTGATCTCAAGGTTTTAACTTTGAGATGAAATTGAGTTTCAACAAAAGAAAAGAAGGACTGAATAATAGTTCTAGCATCAAATTTGAATTTCAGCAAATATACCCAAGTACATCTACTACAATCATCAACAATGGTCAGAAAGTATTTAAAACCATTAATAGAAGGAACATAAAATGGTCCCCAGATATCACAATGAACAAGATCAAAAGTGGAAGAACAAATGTTATTCTCATTAGGAAAAGGAAGCCTTTTTTGTTTGTCTAAAGGACAAACAGTGCAAACAAGAAGCTCTTTATCACAAAAAATTACATCAGGAATTATTGAGCTAATCAAGTGCAACCTAGATGAAGAAGGATGACCCATTCTATTATGCCACAAAATAGAATTTGAAACAGTAATGTTATTACATGAGACAAGACTACAATCAGCAACAACAGAGGAAGGAGAGTAAACACCAGGATGTGAGAGAATAGTGGGCATGAATTTTGAAAATTGAATTGGGACAGAAAGTTTGGCAAAGTTGGTTTGTTGTAGGATGTACAGGCCACCATGCTTTCTACCCAAACCAATCGTCTTCCACTAGAGTAAGTCCTGTATAAAGCAGAATTGAGAGAGAAAAATGCAGCAACACCTCAGATAATGTGTTAATTTCCCAAGACATTGTCAAGGACCAAATCACATGATAATTGCACTTGACCAACATGAGTGACTAAGATAGATTCACCATTAGGAGGTTTGATAGAGATGTGAGCTACAGAAGTAATTTTGGTAAGATATGAAATGGAATGAACCATGTGGTCAATAGCACCACTATTAATAATCCATTCATTAGGTAACAAGGCAGGTGGAATGACAAGATTGGAAGAAAAAAACTGAGTGATCTAAGTTGGTGGATGAATGCAAACAAAGAGGCATGGAATTAATAGAGTCTAAGCATTCAGGTTTATCTAAAATGTCACTATTAGGTGTAGGTAAAATACCTGCAGTGTGAAAAGTACCAGGT
Source organism: Quercus robur (assembly GCF_932294415.1). Classification (NCBI taxonomy): domain Eukaryota; kingdom Viridiplantae; phylum Streptophyta; class Magnoliopsida; order Fagales; family Fagaceae; genus Quercus; species Quercus robur. The sequence goes on along the minus strand of NC_065543.1, from coordinate 13,754,127 downwards.
GGCAAGGACTTGGTGATAGAAGCAGTATGATTGATGAGTGTGGCAGCTTGATGAGTTCCAAGAGAAGAATCTTGATTTCCTTGTGATCCCAAGGTATGGGCTTGCAACATGGACATGAGCTGGTGACATTGAGAAGAAGTGAGAGCCACTGTGGTCAACTCCTCCATAGTATCCGTGTGATCCAGATTGGAACCCATTGAAACCTGATTGGCTAAGTGCCCCTTGCCTTTGTTCTTATACCCAGGAGGGTAACCATGAATCTTGTAGCATTTGTCCACCACATGACTAAGAATCCCACAGTGTGAACAAATTGGTCTTTCCCTTTTTCCATTAGGCTTATTGGTATAATTTCCCTTGTTAGATGAATTATTAGGACCTCTAGAGAATAGTGCAGCAGATTCAACTGCAATGGCATTGGAACCAACTCTTCTTTGCTTCTCTTCTTGAGTGATGAGAGAGAAGACTTGATTTAGTGAAGGTAAGGGCTTCATCAGTAGGATCTGTCCCCTAACAGTTGCAAAAGATTCATTAAACCCTATCAGAAAATTCATAGTACACTCCTCTTCTTGATACTCAACCCAACCAGCCATTGAACCACAGGTGCAAATACCACAATAACATGAGGGAATTGGCTTATAATTGACCAATTCATCCCATATTACCTTGAATTTTGTGTAATAACTACTCACAAAGAGATTATCCTGGGAGAGAGTACTCACCATTCTCCGCAATTCAAAAACCCTAGGACCATTGCTCTGAGAGAATCGGTTCTTGAGATCTGTCCAAACTTCTTGCGCAGTATTCAAGTAAATCACACTTGAAATCAAATCCTTGGACATCGAATTGATCAACCAAGAAAGGACCATTCTGTTGCATTTCTTCCAAGCAGGGAAAATTGGATCTGAGGAACTTGTTGGAGCTTTGATGGTGCCATCAACAAAATTTGTTTTGTTCTTGGAATCAAGAGCATAAATGATAGCTCGGCTCCAAGTAGCATAGTTCTCTTCAGTAAGAGGCTGATTAACCAAAATCAAGCTAGGATTCTCACTACTATGCAAAAAATAGGGACTAGATGGTTTTTCCCAAGCAGGCACAAAGGTTTGAGAAGTAGATGATACGGAATCTGTATTGGCAGATACGGAAGCCCTTGAAGAAGCTTGAACTAGGTTTTATAGAGAACTTAGTTTCAAGAATCAGAGAAAGCAAAGAATTAAAGAAACTTTGCAAGAGAGATCAATGAAGGAAAAAGGAAATACAGAGTGAAGAAAGCTTCAAGAAAAACCCAACAATGGAGGATGAGTTAGGAATCGATGGAATACACCGAGCCAACTCGCTCTGATACCATATTGAAATTGGGAGAGAGAGAAGTTTGGAAGAGAGAGAACTGAATGAATAATGCTCTACTTGAATATTATTAAGAACTGATTAGTTTATATATATTGAGTCATTAACAAACTTAACAAACTAATAACTAACTCACATGATCAACACATGATGAATTAAGCAACAAATAACAGTAAATATAAAACTGCATGTAGCACATCAGAGTGACAACTAAAACACCTAAACGACTTGCAGCTTGATTGATATTTCAACGTGTAATACTACTATTTTCCTTAGTTATTTATTTAATTTAAGAATAAAAATATATGAGTTATTAAGAACTAATCATTCTTTCAAGACTGAACCTTTTTTTTTAGTGACCAAAAAAAAGAAGGTTGAGATTTTTTTTACCGTATCATGGTGTTTAATTGCCATAGTCTCAAACACTATGCTTGATTCGCATTCCTCGTGTGTTTCCCACCGAAGCTTCTAATGCAAAAACATAGGTCTCAACATAGTATCAAATCACTCAACCACATTACCAAAACTGAGGCACATTACATGCTTCCAGATGCAACCCAGTACCAGTAGCAATATTTTAATTCCAAATTGTGCCTTTAGAATGGCTGTCATCTCTTCTATTATGATAAATCAAGCTTAGCTTGTCCACATCATCATTCAAATATATATTCTTTTGTCTTTACAAAAATTTGTTAATATTACTGATTAAATATTAATATTAGTTATTGATGGGACTGTGGGACAACTCAGCTGGTCGGGTGCAAGGTGGCTACTAATATTAATTATTGATGAGTTATAGGAATAATTTGATATTTCCTTCTTCATTCTAGGAAGAAAAGGCTTATTTCAAATATATATTCTTTTTGGCAAGTTATAAATAATCATTAAATAATTCACCGCCTTTTTGGATAAAGTAACCCAATACTTACCAAATTCTCATTAAATTAGGTTTAACATTATTTTAAAAAATTGTAATTAAATCATGTAATTTCTTCTCTATGAATTCTTTGATTTGATTTTTTATTTACTAATACTTATTAATTAAATATATATCATATATAAATGTATTGTTTTATCAAACATTTCATACATTGCACATGTTAGCAACTAATTGTAAATATAATGGTGTCTTTTTTAATAACTTTGATGACTTAGTTGCTTATATAATTACTAGTTTTTAGCAAATAAGTGGTCAAAGTTATTAGAAAAGATACTATAAAATATATGATATAATTTATGAAAAATTAACATTACTACGTTGCTATTATAAAATTACTCAAGTAAAAACAAATATACAATTCATTTTACTATGCTAATTTATCAAATAATATATATAAAATCAAAATCTTTGACTTTTTTTTCTTTTTCTTTTTAAGATTTCTACTAATATTACCATGTAAACTTGGAGAAAATGGGCAAATGCCCCTTTCAAAAAAAAATCTAGCATTTTGCACCCTCTCCCAAACTAATTAGGAAAATGCCCCTCTTTTGAAACTTGATTTTCTCAAAATCGAGTTATAAAAAAAAAAAAAAAAAAAAAAAAAAAAAGAAAAAAAAAAATTGGAGCCCTATAGTGGCGTTTTAAGGAGCCTATAGTGACGTTTTGTAATCTGATCTCCATAAAGTCGAGTTACATGCAAATTTTTTTTTTTTTTTACCTATAACTCGACTTCATGAAAATCGGATTACAAAAAACCACTATAGGTCCTTAAAATGTCACTATAGGATCTTTAAATACGTCACTATAGGGCTTAACTCGATTTTGAGAAAATCGAGTTTCAAAAGAGGGGCATTTCCCTAATTAATTTGGGAAAGAGAGCAAAATGCTGGATTGTTTTTTTGAAAGAGGCAAAAGCCAATTTTTTCCGTGTAAACTTTTAAATCCGTTTCACATTGTTATTTTTTAGAAACGTGCTTTCACATGTATAAGTCACCATTAGAAAATATTAATAACAAATAATATTATAATTATATCACGTCATCATTTAATTCAAAATTAAACTTTTCTATATCATTTGGAATGAGTAATAATTTAATTCATTTACAACATAATTAATTGTGTTCATCAAGTGGATCCTGAAAGTAAAATCAACAATCTATAATCTACATTTTCAAATGAGAACACATATCCTACCAACACAATTTGATGGTAATCACTACAGTTAAACAAATTAAAAACATAAAAAGAACTATAAGTTATGTTTCTGTAGGGAGTAATTCTACGGTACCCACTTGTAGGTAACCTGCTACACCAGGTTTTTTTTTCTCACAATTGACAGTTTCATCCTCACATTGTGCAGTTCCAACATCATATGTGACAGTTCTTTTCTACATTTGGTGGTTCCCTTAATTTTTTTCTCACATTTGACAGTTTCATCCTCACATTGTGCAGTTCTAACGTCACATAGTTCCAACATCACATGTGATAGTTTTTTCCCACATTTGGTGGTTCTCTTACTATTTTTTTTTTTTTTTTCACATTTGACAGTTCCATCCTCACATTGTGTGGTTCCAACATCACATATGACAGTTTTTTTGTCACATTGGATGGTTCCCTTACTTGTCTCACACTTGACGGTTCCATTCTCACATTGTACAGTTCCAACATCACATGTGACAGTTCTTTTCTCACATTTGGTGGTTTCCTTACTTTTTTATCATATTTGACGGTTTCATCCTCACATTATGCAGTTTTAATATCATATGTAATAGTTCTTTTGTCACATTTGGTGATTTGCTTACTTTTTTTTTCACATTTGATGATTTCATCCTCACATTATACAGTTTCAACATCACATGTGACAGTTCTTTTCTCACATTTGGTGGTTCCCTTACTTTTTTCTCACATTTAACGGTTCCATCCTCACATTGTGTAGTTCCAACATCACATGAAACAGTTTTTTTCTCACATTTTGTGGTTCCCTTACTTTTTTTTCCTTACATTTGACGGTTTCATTCTCATATTGTGCGGTTTCAACATCATATGTGATAATTCTTTTCTCACATTTGGTGGTTTCCTTGCTTTTTTCCTCACATTTAACGGTTTCATCCTCACATTGTGCAATTCCAACATCACATGTGACGGTTCTTTTCTCACATTTGGTGGTTCCCTTACTTTTTTATCACATTTGACAGTTCCATCCTCACATTATGCAGTTTTAATATCACATGTGATAGTTCTTTTGTCACATTTGGTGATTTGCTTACTTTTTTTTCACATTTGACGGTTTCATCCTCACATTATACAGTTTCAATATCACATGTGACAGTTTTTTTCTCACATTTGGTGGTTCTCTTACTTTTTTCTCACATTTAATGGTTCCATCCTCACATTGTGCAGTTCCAACATCACATGAGACAGTTTTTTTCTCACATTTTGTGATTCCCTTACTTTTTTTTTCTTACATTTGACGGTTTCATTCTCATATTGTGCGGTTCCAACATCATATATGATAATTCTTTTCTCACATTTGGTGGTTTCCTTGCTTTTTTCCTCACATTGGATGGTTTCATCCTCACATTGTGCAATTCCAACATCACATGTGACAGTTCTTTTCTCACATTTAGTGGTTCCCTTACCTTTTTTTTTCCTCACATTTGACGGTTCCATCCTCACATTGTGTCGTACTAATATCACATATGATTGTACTTTGTCATATTCGGTGGTTCCTTTATTTATTCTAACATTTGACGGTTCCATCCTTACATTGTGTAATTCCAATATCACATGTGACTTTTCTTTTGTCACATTTGGTGGTTCCTTTTTTTTTTTTTTTTTTCTCACATTTGATGGTTTTATTATCACATTCGACAATACTAACATCACATTTGATAGTACTTTTGTCACATTTAATGGTTCCCTTATATTTTTTCTCACATTTGACTATTCCATCATCACATTAGATAGTACCAATATCATATCTGATCATACTTTTACATTTGGACCCACCATTGAAGTCACTTTTTTACTTACTTATTTCTTTATATATATGTTTGTAGCAAAAACTGAGGATGAAGATGGCAATCCCACATTGGAATGGTTTAAAATACATATAGGGACGATAACAAGTATATGTCAAAATTGATGGTTCTTTTTTTTTTCTCACTAATTACCACAATACCCTGGAAACCTAAATAAAATGACCGTAATACCCTTAGAACCTAAAACATAACCGAAATAACCACAAAACCTAAAAAACGACCAATATACCCCTTAGAACAAAAAAAAAAATTACGGAATAACCCTGAATCTTAAAAAAAGACCAAAATTACCATAAAACCTAAAAAATGACCGAATTAACAATGAAATCTAAAAATGAACAAAATACCCTTAAGACAAAAAAAAAATGTCCACATGACCTTCAAACTTAAAAAATGACTGAAATTACCATAAAACCTAAAAAAATGACTAAAATAACCATGAAACCTAAAACATGACCAAAATACACTTAGAAAAGAAAATGACCGTAATGCCCCCTATACCTAGAGAATATCTAAAAATACCCTTAGAAACTTGAAAAAGATTGAAATACCCTTAGTACCTAAAAAATGACCAAAATGACCCAAAACACCTTAGAAATGACTAAAATTCCTCCAAAACCTAAAAAATGACCAAAATTCCCCCAATTCCCTCTAAAATTATCAAAATACCCTTAGAACCTATAAAATGACTGTAATGCCCCTGAAACCTAAGAATGACCAAAATACCATTGAAAGTCTATCGAAGGTGACAGGGGTGAACCAGCCAAGGACTCTCCGACGGTTAAGCCAGTATTTCTTCCAATGACTCAAGTATGAAAAATGGATGAATACCTTCCTTAAATTGGTGAAACTTGGTCCTTTTTATAGAAAGTTTGGAGTGGCTTTACTTGTTAGGTGCCACTAATATAATGGGAGATGGGTGAACTTAGTGGGGAGAATGGAGCGAATTTTGGGGAATTCACCCCATATCTCGGAATAATAGATGGTGCAACTGTTCTTGGTTTGCAGAAAACATCTTAGAACTTACTAAGTGCTGATCATCCATGATCTTTTGTCCGTCGATGACTTGTCTCTTATCCTAGATGACATTCCTCCTTTTTGGTGTTACTTCTTTCCTCTTTCCTTTCTGGACATGGATATTTTGGACTGACTCCTATGGACAATATATGTACTTTTTAATTACCCATCATCCTTAAAACCTAAAAAATGCCTAAAATACCCTCTAAACCTAAAAAATGACTGAAATACCTTTAGAACATAAAAAAATAACTGAAATGACATTGTAACCGAAAGAGTGACTGAAATACCCATAGAACACCTTGGTGAACTCTAGTTTTATAGGCTCAAGTTCTATTGATTTGTATATATTTTTATTTTTATCCTAGTGGAATTGGAATTTATAGACTCAAGTTCTTTTTTTTTTTTTTTAGTTTTTGTTTAAACAGCCAACATCTTAGTAAATCTCCTGTTGTAGCATTTTAAGATATAATATAGTCCAAAAATTAATTGTTTCAATGGAAATGTCATTCTTTTAACAACTAATACTTTATAGCTACATTGTAGCTACAACCATTGTAGCTACATTTTTCCAACAACTAATACTTTATAACAACTAAAAGTAATTTGCTCTTTTACAAGTTGTATATGCTTAACAACAGTCCGCAAATATCTTGCCGATGGATGGCATCCACCTTTTCCTTGAACGTTCCAACTTTGGCAGATGATTGGCTTCACTGTCCATTTACAAGTGTAGAAAATGTATTAGAACTCAATAATATGCCAATTAACATAATAGTTCAAAAACTAAGGCGCTAAAAAGCCAAGATTTCCAAGTGCACAACATATGGGAGCAGTAAGATTCTGAGGGGGTAATATATTTAGCAGATTATAAGATTGGGGGTGAAAAATATTTGATGAATTAACTCTCCCAAGACTACAAATCTAAAATAATGAACCATGAACCAAGTGTTCCGTGTATGACAAATTACAATTACAAGGAAAAAAGAATTCATTTGTAGATAGGACCATCAAAGCACATAATAAGCTCATGAAAGGCTCTTTTCCAAATCTTCACTCATCTGACCATTCCCTCATCCTACTCATTAGCTCTTAACAACTTAATAAGTTTATTAGAAAGGGGAAAAATGGTAAAATAAGAATTTAAGTTTATATAGCATTGTACTGTACTTAACCAGCTTGACTACTCAATCCAAAAAAAATCTCAAGTGTCAACAAATAAATATAGAAGGAGAGGCTTTCCATTGATAACTTTATTTTTATTTTTTTTAGAAAGCACTAATAATTAAGTAAATACTAACTGAAATGTGGTCTTACAAATTTCTTTAACCTTGATATCCTTGAATATAACTATTTTATGAGGTTGATTCCCAATATCTCGTATTAGTTCAAAACATCAACAATATTCATCATACCAATTTAGTGTAGATGTCACCTGACTGTATTGGAAACAGAGCAACTATAAAGATTTTCCTAAAAGTTAAAATGAATCAGACCTAATTATAGTAAGGTAAATAGTAAACTACTGAATATAAAATTAGAGACATTAACATACCTATTTAGCAAGTCATTCAATTGGCAAACAAAGCAACTACAGTTTGAAGCATAGAACCCACTCTGATGACAATGACTACCAAGCCAACATAGCATTGCAAATTACCTGCTAATTGACAATTATTCAACGAGCACCTAGCTTTAAAACCTTGAAAATGATTTCATCCAAAATAGTTCATCTGAGAAAGGCTTTGCAAAAATAATAACTTTGTCACCATGATCCTCATACAGCATATGCTCACCCTTAAATCTTGAATCAATGGTAGCAGCTAATCCTCTCCAAATGCTATCAAACATTTAGGAGCATGCCAAGAAGTTGCAAATAGACTTCAAGTTCACAACCCTAGTTGACACACAAGTTCCACACAAGCTAGTCAAATAAACAAGTAGGCTGCCCTGTGCATCCCTAAACATTTTTTAGGGTACCTATCACAACAAAAAATACTATTTGTTGAAATTTTAATCACCTCATTTTGCACCTCCATTTAAAGAAGTCCATTGTGAATATGCATGCCGATTCTACTACTGAACTATTCACATGCATACTCAAGACCCTTCGAACAGATCAAATAGCAACACAGTGAATGTACACAAATCTTGTGACTTAATTGGACATGTCCTTATTCCAATTACTAGTCAAAAATAAAAAGAAATTTAAGTTTGGCATACAAAAAATGTATTTCACATTTAAGTAATTTTCTTTTTCTTTTACAGTATATCAAGTACCATAAAATGATTGGGTTATGAATATATATGTTAATGAAATAAGATCAATAAAACAAATTAAAAGCAAGAAATATTATGTGATAAAAAAGTTTAAGATTGCTACTCCTGCTTCTTTATTGCAATAATGAAGCAGAATCTTTATTAAGAAACACATACACACATTGGTTGTTGATCCTATAAATAACACAACAAACAAAATTTCTCTACAACTTGTAATTGTTCCATGGAGGAAATATAAACAAAAAAATTTAGTTCACAACAACATAAAGAGACGATAGAACAAGAGAGATCAACAAAAAAATCCCAAACCCAATGAAAACCCATTGACCCATAGAAAACAGAAAGACCCATTGAATAACCACGGCTCATTAGAAAAATCAGATACCCAAAGACCCACTGAAAAGCCCTCTAAAATTCACAGCCACAAAAACCCAGGATAACACCCAAAGAACTCATTGAAATCAAACCCACAAACCGAAACAACACAAACATAGGGCGATAGAACTAGAGTGAATGAAATACAGAGAAAATACAATAAAACAACATAAACTGCATGAAGAAGATTGAGGATTCCTCCTCACCCAGCCCATATACAATACGCACAAGAAAATCAATGAAATAAAGAGTTCATATATCTACGTTTTCAAATGGGTAGTCCTAAAAATAAAGAAAAAAGGAAATAAAACAACGACATTGAAATTAGAATTTTATTGTTTTGATCATTGCCTTTAAGATATCAAAACGATTTTCATCTTTGAAGAAACCTTCACTTGAGAATGCAAGAAGAAACAATTTGAGAGGAGTGGAGAACATGAGAGAGAAACAAAGATGCAGAGAACGCAAGAGAAACTAGAGAGCAACGCCAACGAGTTGGATTAGGTGAGAAGAAGCGCTGTCGATTTGAGGTTGTGGGTGTGTGGCTACGGCTATCTGGTTCTTGTATGGTTTTAGCTGTGATTTGAGGGATTTGTTTAGACAGACAAATTGAGAAAAAGCAAGCAGTGTAAGAGAAGCAAACGTGAGAGAGAAAAGTTTGATGAATGTTATAATTTTTGGTTTATATATAAAACCTGTTTAACCAGTAACCAAAACCCATTAAAATTACATCAAGGGTCAAGATTAAAACAATACTAAATGGAGGGTTCAGATTTAGGGGGTACCGTACCCCCTTTTTTTTTGGGGGGGGGGGGGGTACGGTAGAACAACCCTTCTGTAGGAATATCAAAACTAAACTAGTAAATAAATTGAAAACATTGATCTAAAGTGCCTTAGTTTCTATTATTTGAGTATCAATTGAATATCTATTAAAATCTGTAACTTCATCAATCAAGATTAGATCGAGTGACTGTCAAATTCTAGATAGAATTTCTTATTGAGCTGTTTCAACAAAATTTTGAATTCATGAATAATAGTTATTGTAAATGATACATAGTCATGGACATAAATGCTAACCTAAAAACTAAAAATCTTCTCTTTGGCAATTCCATGACGTAGTAGATTTTGAGCCTGACTGAAATACCCATTGATTTTTGTTCTTCTTGAACTGAAGTAGATTTTGAGATTGTTGTTCTTCTTGCTCTGATGATTACGACAAAAAGCAAGCTTTATATATTTGAATTTATTCTATTCGTTTGTTCTGATTAGGCCTTAGAGAACTCTTATTTATTTATTTATTTCCCCTCTCTATTGAAGAGTTATTGGAACCGGGCCTAGTTGCCCAAGTGGTACCCGGTTCTTTAAGTAACCTCAAGCTCGGTGGTTCAATCCCCCGAATAAACAATTACCCAGCCAAAAAAAAAAAAAGAGTTATTGGACGATCATTAAAGAAAGTAGTCATTCAAACTATCACAGTTGAAAGTTCAAAAACGTGTATAAAACACCTTTGAACGTTTAGACCCCCAAATTACAACTTAACCAATACAAGCAATATGTCAAACAACTAGTGTGCGGAAACTTAACACATGCTATAATACGAAATTGGTTAAAGACTATCTAAGCCATAACAAAATAAAACCACAGCAGATAATAAAAAGGCAAAGATAGAGAGGAAGGAAGATGCAAACACAAAGACAACACGCGATGTGTTATCAAAGAGGAAACCGAAGTCCTCGGCGAAAAACCTCTCCGCCGCCCTCCAAGCGGTAATCAATCCACTAGAAAATACAGTTGGGATACATGGACAACAATAGACCCTCCAAGCCTAATCTACCCAGTGCACCTAAGCCCTCCAAGCTTTTTGCTCCAACGAGGTTGCGCCGAACCTTTTTCTTTTCTAGCTTCCCGAATTTCGCTACTAGACCGTAGCATCAACCAATGAAGATTGGTTCCTTCCTAACTGCTTCCCAGAAATCCAAACAACTGTCTCACAGTGATGATGATGGTGAGAACCAGGTTTGGTATAATGCCTCTCAAGGATTTGACAATGGAGAGGAAGAGAGTAGAAGAATTTGAAGAGACTCTAAGGTATAAATTGTGGGTGAAACAATCTTGTTTTTCTTTAGGGTTTCTCTCTCAAAATTCTCTCTGGAAGCTCTCTTTCAATCGTGGGTAAAAGGGGTATTTATACTGGAGTGGGAGAGGAATGTGAAACGTCAGGTTTTACAAAACAGGGGTGGCTCGCGGCTTGACTAAGTCGCGAGATCCAGTCGCGAGTTAACCGTATGTCCAGTTGTCCTGTTTTGTCCTGTAGTGCACCAGCTAGCATGACTGTTCATCTTCCAGCATGCTTGGCACGTGTGCTGCTTCTGGCGGCTTGCAGCCGCGAGACACCCGCGAGTCCCAGCCGTGACACTCTGTTTTCTTGCACACTCTTGAGCAATCTTCACTCTATCTCACTCACTACCCTTACAACAAACCCACCTAAATACAAGGTTACTAAATGCTGAATTACAAGCAAATTTGGCACGGAATAAAGCCAATTAGATGGTTGAATAAATTCAACCTTACAATCTCCCCCTTTGGCTATTCCGTGACAAAACCCTAAAACAGACTCTAGACTTAACATGTGAAGTTGGGAACAGTTGAACAAAACTCATTCATACCTAACTCTAGAAGCTGTGAAGCACTTGAATCATATGAACATAATACTCCTGAAACACAACAATACACCATGATCATTGAAAGCAGAAAATTATAAATGCATATGAAACAGGCAATATGTGATCAAGCAAAGATGGAGTTAGGAAATAAACCATGGCTTGACCAACCAAGTGAACACCACAAGGTAGTGATCACAGTGCTCATTCACACTTGGAATGAACACAAGGACATACAAGTTAGCAAGCACATGGTAAGACACTTGTATGCTCAACACTCAACCAATGCATAACACACAAGGCATATGCATCTAGGAACAATCCTACAAGGGCACAAGAGTGATAGTACATAAACCAAAATGCAGAACATTTAGATTAAAGTACTGATTTCAACATAACATAAAGGCTGCATAAAGCAAGGTACATACCATAAAGCTTACAAACTATGCATAAAACAATAACCCTAAAAGCTTACAAAAGCACATGGGTACAAACACAAAAACATCCTGAATAACATCATCAAAATATATTAAAGTTTAAACCAAGAGTATAAGTAATGAGTTAGAAACAACTATACACCAAAAACACAGTGTATCAAACCCAAAAAACATTAAATAGTACCTAACAAACATAAACCTAAAACCATAAGTTTAGAGGATAAGACTAAAAACCAAAAGTATGACAAAAGTATGTGTGTACTCCCCCTATCACTATGCACACTTCCCTTTGAACTTTTCTCCCCCTTACTGAATGCTCTCCCCCTTTTTGTCACGAATAGCTAAAGGCTCTCGTCCAACTTTCGTTGAATATCATCTAGCTGATTCTCCATAGTCTCGAGACGCATTTGGACATGGTTGTTTGTGGAGTAGAGAAGTGCCACAAGCTTATCGACGCGTTTCTGAATATGCTCAAGTACACTGCCGACTCTATCAGTATGAGGAGCAGTCTGTGCTTGCGGAATACTAGCCGGTGAAGCTTCAGGAACAGCACGTGATGTAGATGTGGTATGTGCAGGTGTCTCTGAGTCAGGGGCAGATGGAGTAACCGGAGAGATGTGAGCACTCCTTGGTGATTTAGAGGAGTGACTTCTGCTAGCTTGAAGAGTGAACAAGGAAATGGGACGTTGACGAGTCAACATTTTACCATCTACAGAAGGAATAATGCCTGCACGAAGAATGAGCTTCATGATGAGACTGCAAAATGGAATAACTCCTCGAGCTGCAGATCGACACGCAGTCTTCCTCAAGGTGTAGTAGATGTGAGCACATATATCAATGGGGGCTCCTGTAATAAGGTCACAAAGAAATAGAGCTCTCCCAAGATTGATGAATGTAGTGTTGGACAGTGGGTAGAGATTGGTGAACATGATCAACTTCAGTGTGGTCAGCTCAGGTGCAAACTTTGCGGTGCTGATGGATGTTCCTGCACTGGATACTTCATGATCGTATCCTAGGATTTGTAATATTTCTCCAACTTCTGGATTTCGTTCATCGTAAGGAGTTATATTCACATTCTGAGGTCTGGTGATGCCGAGAAGATCTGCGATGGAGTCTGGGGTAACACTAAACTCTGTTCCTCTGACCCAGAAAATGAGTTCCGGTCCAAGATCAGTTGCATTGGAGAAGCATTCTTTGACCAGCTCATCCATTGGATCATCAAAGTTCCCGAACAAGTTTGCCCAATCTCGTTTCTCAAAGATTCGAGGGATAAAGGTGGTCCCTAAGGTGTTGAACTCTACCACCCGTTCCACTATAGTGGTTGACTTGTCAAACACGTTTGAGTAGACGTGTGAGTTAATCGGAAGTCTGAACCTATCCTCATTGGGATCTTGAGATGCCTGAGATGATAGTCGAGTCCTTTTAGCAACTGGTGTTGCTGGTTTGTCAACAACAATGTCTTTACCCCTGGAAGATCGACGAGACATCTGCAAGATAACAGGCCCACAGCAAAGAACCAAACAGCAATACCACACAAGATAATTGTCAACAAGGTTCAGTGTAAACAGAATGTAAGGTTGAATTTATTCAACCATCTAATTGGCTTTATTCCGTGCCAAATTTGCTTGTAATTCAGCATTTAGTAACCCTGTATTTAGGTGGGTTTGTTGTAAGGGTAGTGAGTGAGATAGAGTGAAGATTGCTCAAGAGTGTGCAAGAAAACAGAGTGTCGCGGCTGGGACTCGCGGGTGGACTCACGGCTGCAAGCCGCCAGAAGCTGCACATGTGCCAAGCATGCTGGAAGATGAACAGTCATGCTAGCTGGAGCACTACAGGACAAAACAGGACAACTGGCCATACGGTTAACTCGCGACTGGATCTCGCGACTTGGTCAAGCCACGAGGTCAAGCCGCGAGCCACCCCTGTTTTGCCAAAACCTGACGTTTCACATTCCTCTCCACTCTAGTATAAATACCCCTTTAACCCACGATTGAAAGAGAGCTTCCAGAGAGAATTTTGAGAGAGAAACCCTAAAGAAAAACAAGATTGTTTCACACACAATCCCTACCTTAGAGTCTCATCAAATTCCCTCACTCTCTTCCTCTCCATTGACAAAACCTTGAGAGGCATTATACCAAACCTGGTTCTCACCATTATCATCTCTGTGAGACAGTCGTTTGGAGTTCTGGGAAGCAGTTAGGAAGGAGCCAATCTTCATTGGTTGATGCTACGGTGTAGTAGCGGAATCCAGGAAGCTAGAAAAGAAAAAGGTTCGGCGCAACCTCGTTGGAGCAAGAAGCTTGGAGGGCTTAGGTGCACTGGGTAGATTAGGCTTGGAGGGTCTATTGCTGTCCTTGTATCCCAACTGTATTTTCTAGTGGATTGATTACCGCTTGGAGGGCGGCGGAGAGGTTTTTCACCGAGGACTTCGGTTTCCTCTTCGATAACACATCGCGTGTTGTCTTTGTGTTTGCATCTTCCTTCCTCTCTATCTTTGCCTTTATATTATCTGCTGTGGATTTTATTCTTTTATGGCTTAGATAGTATTTAACCTATTTCACATTATAGCATATGTTAAGTTTCCGCACACTTGTTGTTTGACATATTGCTTGTGTTGGTTAAGTTAATTTTTGGGGGTCTAAACGTTCAAAAGTGTATTGGTACACGTTTTTGAACTTTCAATTGGTATCAGAGCGGGTACACTGCTGTTTGGTTTCATTACCATTGTGTGATCCTTGACTCCCTTTTGAGATGGATAGGTCTCAATCCCTTAATGCACCTCCATATTTTGATGGTAGTAATTATGCTTTTTGGAAGGTTCGTATGAGAGCCTTTTTGTGTTCTATTAATGAATCCGTGTGGGATGCTGTTGAGATTGGTTGGACCAAACCTGAGGCAGCCAAATCCACATGGGATAAGGCAGCACTTGCTGCATCTAATGCTAACAGTAAAGCACTAAATGCTATTTTCTGTGGTGTGTCTCCAGATGAATTTCACAGGATTTCTCACATTACCATTGCCAAAGATGCATGGGAGATTCTGGAAATAACTTATGAAGGCACGAAGAAAGTGAAAGACACCAAGTTACAAATGCTGACCACTCGGTTTGAGGAGCTTAAAATGAGTGAGGATGAGTCTTTTGACTCTTTCTATGGGAAGCTAAATGAGGTGGTTGTCAGTAAGTTTAACTTGGGGGAGAAAACGGAGGACTCAAAGATTGTAAGGAAGATCCTTCGATCATTGCCGGAAAGTTTTCGTGCTAAAGTGACAGCCATTGAAGAGAGCAAGGATCTTGACGACATCAAAGTACAGGAGCTGGTTGGTTCTCTGCAGACTTATGAGATGTCGCTGCCCAATCAACGGAAGAGTAAATCCCTTGCTCTAAAGACCATTAATGAGAAGGTGGAAGATCAAGAATCATCGGGAGAAGATGTGGTTGACAAAGATGTAGCCTACCTTGTCAAAAATTTCAGAAAGTTTTTGAAATTCAAAAATAATGGGAAATTTGATGATAAGAAAAAATTCCAAAATTCTGGAAGGGAGAAGAGGGATTTCAAAAAGAAAGATGGAAAAGAATCCCAATCCACACAAGGTGTCACTTGTTTTGAATGTAACGGGCATGGACACTTTAAGAAGGAATGTCCGAATTATTTGAAATCGAAAGGCAAAGTGTATGCCACGACCTTGAGTGAGTCAGACTCGTCTGACTCAGAATCTGAAGAGAGCTGTGATGGAGAGGGGAACTATTCAGCTTTCATGACTATTGCTCATGTTGAGTCTTCGGATGAGTTGAATCTGCTTGTACGAGATCTTGGAGAACATAGTGAAGATGAGTCACTAGGAATTGTTGAAGAATCAGAAGCTGAAGAAGATGAAAGCATAGCAAATCTTCAAGAGAATTATAACTCACTCTTGGAGAAGTCGGGTGAATATACAAGGGTGGCCAAGGCTGCTGTGAGAAAAATGAAGAAGGCTGAGGAGGACTACAAAAGTCTCCTAATCCGGTATAGGGAGGCCAAATGCGAGATTGAAACACTGAATGGTGAGCTGTTCGAAGCTTACACTAAAGTGAGATTTCTTGAGAACGAGGTTGTGCAAGCAAATGCTAAAATAGAGAGGGTCACCACCAAAAAGCTAGATGATGTTATATCTTCTCAAAAGAGCTTTTCAGACAAATCCGGACTGGGATATACCGGAGGAAGTAGTTCATCTGGAAATGTCACTAAAGAAGTGAAGTTTGTAAAGGCCAAAGATCCAGTTGTAGCTGACCTTACTGGTGTGAAGCTCGAGGTGGAGGAGAAGAAGAATGTGGTGGACCAACGGATGTTGAATCATCGTAATCAGTCTGTGGGCAGGTCTGAATCTCGTGCCAAGTCACGTCCACGACCACAAAGAGGTCCTAGAGGAACGTATGTGTGCCATTATTGCGGACTTCAAGGGCACACTCGACCAAATTGCCAAAAGCTGAGAGCAAAGAACAGTGCAACTCCTCAAAGGTTAGGAGGACCCAGAAATGATAGAAGAATTTGGGTAGGTGATCAATCTAGAGGTCAAAATGGAGATCCCGGAATGATGAACGTGATGAAGATGATTGGTGCATTCACCAACTGCTTGGAAAGCTTCTCACGAAGATTTGAAAGCCCTAACTCCCGTACCCAATCCTATAAGGAAATCACCCCAAACGCAAGTGACGTGCGGGTGAATAAGGGTGCTCATGCATAAGCATTACAACATATCCATGCATTAATACTTCCTATGCTTTGTGACTATGTTTGTTTGGTATGCTTGTTGTTTTTGATTTTGGTTGTTTGCTTATCCTCTTGTGAATATTTCTTTATTTTGTTTTATCAATCTTTTTGTTTCTTGTGTCAAAAATCCAAAAATCACATAAAAATTAGAAAATCAAAAAGCTTGATTGACTTTGTTGAGTTTTGTCTCAAAACTTGTTTTGCCTTGTACCTTTGTGCTAATGGCTGTGTGCATTTTCGAGCATTGCTTGTTTTCATGCACTCATATCACTGTGGGAAAAATCTTGAAATCTATGTGATTGTTGTAAATAGATCTTCAAACTTGTCATGAATGATTAGTGAATGGTTATGTTGATCTTGAGACATGCATAGACTTGTGTCTATATATCTTCCCACTTTTTATTTTTATTTTGCTAAAAAGAGCTCACCAAATGTAAATCTCCAAATGAAAAGAGATATTGAGCTGCAAAAGTCTGTCGCACATTCTAGTATTTGACTAGGAAAAAGGGTAAGCGACCTTATATTAAAAGTGAATGTTCATTCAAAAAGGCCAAAGGCCTGTTTTTCAAAGAGAAATGTTATACATCCCTCTCACAATGAGAGATGATTGCCTCAAAAGATCAAAAAGATCAAATGTTATGATTGAAAGTGGAGTCAAATGAAAAGCTCCAAGTTATGTTATCAAGTTGTGTGGGAGGTCATATATACATATTTCTATAATTGAGATGGGTCACATGATCTAGTGCTAATTGTGTATGCCTTGGTTGAATTGATCATTGAAGCTTCACATTAGACAAAGGACTATCTCATTGTTGATATCCACACACAACACACAAGTTTATATTCAATAAATGCCATATTCATTAGTGTGATTGTACTTGATAAAATGTGTTTTCACATGCTCAATCTTTGTTAATTCAAGCACAAAAAGATTTTTGAGTGTTTTAGGTGTTTTTGGAAAGTATTTTGTTTGAAAAATCTGAAAATTTCAAAAATACAGTTTTGCCCTGTTTTGGCGACTCAGTCGCGGGTATGTCAAGTCACGAGCCTCAGTCGCATCTTCGCTGGTCTTTTTTGGCGACTTGTTTGCGAGTGGAAGGTCCAGTCGCGAGGTTCACTCAGAGATTTTCGCGGCTCAGCTCGCGACTCACTCGCGGGTAGACCTTCCAGTCGCGAAAAACACTTAGAAAATTTTTTTCAAAATTTTGTTCTTGAGTGCTTTGGCGGCTTGAGCTGGCGACTGTGTGGCGACTTATTCCAGTCGCGAAAATCGCGTGTTTTGCAGAAACAGGAGCAGTTTTTAAACTTTTTCAGTTTTTCCCTCGAATTTTTGTGACTGTTCATCTTCTCTCTAAACTCTCTCCCTCCCAAACACTCCGTGCTCCCTTTTCCAATCTCTAGTGTTGCACTCTTGTAGCTCAAAATCGTCAAGTTACAGGTATGGGTTTTCTGTTTTACACTCTTTTCTACTTGATTTTGTGCTTTTACCCTTTGATTTTTCGCATATGATTGTGTTTTTGAAATGGGTTTTTGTTTCGGTTTCTGCTCCTTGTTCTTGCTTAGCTTGTGGATGCTGTTGCTATAGTTTGTGTTAATGATAGTCATATTCTTATTGCTCTTCATCTTGTGCTTAGCTACGTGTTTCTTTTATCTGAACTTTGAGCTGTTGAGTTGTTTCTATTGGTTTTTTTTTTTAAGGTTGTGAGTTTTACTGTGCTAGATTTGCATGTATTAGTGTGTTAATCTGTGGAAAGTTTCTGTTAGGCTCAATATACTGTTTGTGTGTCATATCATTTTTCCATTATCTGTCTCAATGTCATTTATCTGCCTTTAGGATAGTTTCACCATGTTGTTCATGTGTTTCCTATCCTAGGCTTGGTTTATCCATATGCTTGAACTAAGTAGCTTGTTGTTTAAGTTTTTAAAGTTCATTTGTATGGTTGATATCTCTTTGTTAATTACATGGTACTGACTGGTTATGCACATATATTGCTCTATGTTGTTGTGGCCTTTTCTGATTGTTCACAGATGGCTCCCTCACCTCAGAAGAAGAAATCTACTGCAAAGAAGGCTGACAAAAGATTAAAGATGGATTCTAGACTGTTTAGATCAGTTCACCACTTTGAGAGATACAAGGATAACTTCTTGAATGCAGGAATCATTCAAGAGAGATTTGTAGATTTGGAGGACTTAAGGCAAACATTTATTCCCAGCTGTTTTGAAGGAAGAGGATGGGAAAAGCTTCTGGGTGGTTTCCCTGTTGTGTGTGAACCCTTAATTAGGGAATTTTACTCAAATGCTGTGATAAAGGATAATGAATTGAGTTGCTGGGTGAGGGGTAAAGAATTTGTCTTGGATGCTCATGTCATAGATGATGCATTAGGGCTTGAAGGATTAGATGATGAAGAATTTATCAATTACAAGGATAGGAGTGTGTCTATTGAAACAATTCAACAAAGGATAGGTGGGCAGAGAGAAGGGAAATGTTTGAATACCACTGCCTTTCCAGTGGACATGAGGTGCCTTACAATAATTATGATGTTTAACCTCTATCCCATTAAGAAATTGACTACAATCAATTGTGCTAGAGCAGTCTTTCTGATGGATCTCAAAGAAAAGAACTTCATAGACATAAGTTCCCACATTTATGACACCATTGTGGATGAGACTAGAACCACCTCTAGGCCTAAATTGATCTTTCCAAGTTTTCTAATGAGGATTTTTAGGAGTAAGGGTGTTCCAATCCCTCAAGACATCAGTCCCATGTCTACACCCTCTGCAATAAACAAGCTTACATGCAAAAGGATAAGTGTTAGGCTTCCAGGAGAAGAAGATGAAGGTGATGAAGGAGAGGCTGCCCCAATGGAGACTGAAGCAGAGGCAGCAGGGCTTGCATCAACTTCAACACCTAGGAGAAGTGGCAAAAGACACAGATCTTCAACTTCTGCAGACACACCTCCAGATGCTTTCCAGATCATTCTGGAAAGGCTTGATGGGATCAGGGCAGTCCAAACTGAGCACTCTGACAGGATGAGAGCCATGCAAGACCAGATTGATGTCTTGGCTGCTACACTTGACAGCTTCACAACTCAGCATGACCAGTGACCTTTTGGCCATTCCTGTCAAAAAGGGGGAGAAGTTCATTGATGATTGAGAAGCAGAAAAGAAGCTCTTAAGGGGGAGTAATTAGTTGAGGGGGAGTAATGTGTTTATATATGTTTATGTTGGGTATTTTTAGTGGTTTTATGGTTTTGATACACTGTGTTTTGGTGTATAACTGTTTCTAACTCATTTCATATACTCTTGGTTTAAACTTTAATATATGTTGATGATGTTATTCAGGAAGTTGTTGTTTTGTACCCATGTGCTTTTGTAAGCTTTTAGGGTTTTTGTTTTATGCATAGTTTGTAGGCTTTATGGTATGTACCTTGCTTAAGTGCAGTCTTTATGCTATGTTGAATTCAGTACTTTAATCTAAATGTTCTGCATTTTGGTTTATGTACTGTCACTCTTGTGCCCTTGTAGGATTGTTCCTAGATGCATATGCCTTGTGTGCTATGCATTGGTTGAGTGTTGAGCATACAAGTGTCTTGCCTTGTGCTTGTTAACTTGTATGTCCTTGTGTTCATTCCAAGTGTGAATGAGCACTGTGATCACTACCTTGTGGTGTTCACTTGGTTGATCAAGCCATGGTTTGTTTATTAACTCCATCTTTGCTTGATCTCATATTGCCTGTTTCATATGCATTTATAATTTTCTGCTTACAATGATCATGGTGTATTGTTGTGTTTCAGGAGTATTATGTTCACATGATTCAAGTGCTTCACAGCTTCTAGAGTTAGGTGTGAGTGAGTTTTGTTCAACTGTTCCCAACTCACATGTTAAGTCTAGAGTCTGTTTTAGGGTTTTGTCACGGAATAGCCAAAGGGGGAGATTGTAAGGTTGAATTTATTCAACCATCTAATTGGCTTTATTCCGTGCCAAATTTGCTTGTAATTCAGCATTTAGTAACCCTGTATTTAGGTGGGTTTGTTGTAAGGGTAGTGAGTGAGATAGAGTGAAGATTGCTCAAGAGTGTGCAAGAAAACAGAGTATCACGGCTGGGACTCGCGGGTGGACTCGCGGCTGCAAGCCGCCAGAAGCTGCACACGTGCCAAGCATGCTGGAAGATGAACAGTCATGCTAGCTGGAGCACTACAGGACAAAACAGGACAACTGGCCATACGGTTAACTCGCGACTGGATCTCGCGACTTGGTCAAGCCGCGAGGTCAAGCCGCGAGCCACCCCTGTTTTGCCAAAACCTGACGTTTCACATTCCTCTCCACTCTAGTATAAATACCCCTTTAACCCACGATTGAAAGAGAGCTTCCAGAGAGAATTTTGAGAGAGAAACTCTAAAGAAAAACAAGATTGTTTCACACACAATCCCTACTTTAGAGTCTCATCAAATTCCCTCACTCTCTTCCTCTCCATTGACAAAACCTTGAGAGGCATTATACCAAACCTGGTTCTCACCATTATCATCTCTGTGAGACAGTCGTTTGGAGTTCTGGGAAGCAGTTAGGAAGGAGCCAATCTTCATTGGTTGATGCTACGGTGTAGTAGCGGAATCCGGGAAGCTAGAAACGAAAAAGGTTCGGCGCAACCTCGTTGGAGCAAGAAGCTTGGAGGGCTTAGGTGCACTGGGTAGATTAGGCTTGGAGGGTCTATTGCTGTCCTTGTATCCCAACTGTATTTTCTAGTGGATTGATTACCGCTTGGAGGGCGGCGGAGAGGTTTTTCACCGAGGACTTCGGTTTCCTCTTCGATAACACATCGCGTGTTGTCTTTGTGTTTGCATCTTCCTTCCTCTCTATCTTTGCCTTTATATTATCTGCTGTGGATTTTATTCTGTTATGGCTTAGATAGTATTTAACCTATTTCACATTATAGCATATGTTAAGTTTCCGCACACTTGTTGTTTGACATATTGCTTGTGTTGATTAAGTTAATTTTTGGGGGTCTAAACGGTCAAAAGTGTATTGGTACACGTTTTTGAACTTTCACAGAATATCAATATCTAAACACAAACTTAAGATAGTGCAGACCCAACCAAACTTCCAACAATACAAAGAGGTACAAAATAACAGGTGCATCAAAATGGTGATAGTGCACCAAGACATAGATTGACAACACAACTGACAAAACTGTCAATGAGACAAGTTAACATGAACATGATATGCAGTCAGATACAGCATTTGAACATGTAGAGCAGATAACATAATTTACTCCACCAGAGATATGAACAAGGGGAAAATATTTCAACATGAAGAAACCAATCATCCACACTGGAGCACATGGTTGAGAGACATACATTATGTAATCATAAAAATTCAGTAACCAATTACCAAACACCATCATCAATGAAAGTTCAAAAACGTGTACAAAAACACTTTTGAACGTTTAGACCCCCAAAAACCAACTTAACCAACCCAAGCAATATGTCAAACAACTAGTGTGCGGAAACTTAACATATGCTATAATATGGAATTGATTAAACAACTATCTAAGCCATAACAAAATAAACCACAGCAGATAATATAAAGGCAGAGATAGAGAGGAAGGAAGATGCAAACACAGAGATAACACCCGGATGTGTTATCGAAGAGGAAACCGAAGACCTCGGCGAAAAACCTCTCCGCCGCCCTCCAAGCGGTAATCAATCCACTAGAAAATACAGTTGGGATACAAGGACAGCAATAGACCCTCCAAGCCTAATCTACCCAATGCACCTAAGCCCTCCAAGCTTCTTGCTCCAACGAGGTTGCGCCGAACCTTTTTCTTTTCTAGCTTTCCGGATTCCGCTACTACACCGTAGCATCAACCAATGAGGATTGGCTCCTTCCTAACTGCTTCCCAGAACTCCAAACGTCTGTCTCACAGAGATGATAATGGTGAGAACCAGGTTTGGTATAATGCCTCTCAAGGATTTGACAATGGAGAGGAAGAGAGTGAGGGATTTTGATGAGACTCTAAGGTAGAGATTGTGGGTGAAACAATCTGGTTTTTCTTTAGGGTTTCTCTCTCAAAATTCTCTCTGGAAGCTCTCTTTCAATCGTGGGTTAAAAGGGTATTTATACTGGAGTGAAGAGGAATGCGAAACGTCAGGTTTTTCCAAAACAGGGGTGGCTCGCGGCTTGACCTCGCGGCTTGACTAAGTCGCGAGATCTAGTCGCGAGTTAACCGTATGGCCAGTTGTCCTGTTTTGTCCTGTAGTGCTCCAGCTAGCATGACTGTTCATCTTCCAGCATGCTTGGCACGTGTGCATCTTCTGGCGGGTTGAAGCCGCGAGTCCACCCGCGAGTCCCAGCCGCGATACTCTGTTTTCTTGCACACTCTTGAGCAATCTTCACACTATCTCACTCACTACCCTTACAACAATCCCACCTAAATACAGGGTTACTAAATGCTGAATTACAAGCAAATTTGGCACGGAATAAAGCCAATAAGATGGTTGAATAAATTCAACCTTACAATCTCCCCCTTTGGCTATTCCGTGACAAAACCCTAAAACAGACTCTAGACTTAACATGTGAGTTGGGAACAGTTGAACAAAAACTCACTCACACCTAACTCTAGAAGCTGTGAAGCACTTGAATCATATGAACATAAACTCCTGAAACACAACAATACACCATGATCATTGTAAGCAGAAAATTATAAATGCATATGAAACAGGCAATATGAGATCAAGCAAAGATGGAGTTAATAAACAAACCATGGCTTGATCAACCAAGTGAACACCACAAGGTAGTGATCACAGTGCTCATTCACACTTGGAATGAACACAAGGACATACAAGTTAACAAGCACAAGGCAAGACACTTGTATGCTCAACACTCAACCAATGCATAGCACACAAGGCATATGCATCTAGGAACAATCCTACAAGGGCACAAGAGTGACAGTACATAAACCAAAATGTAGAACATTTAGATTAAGGTACTGATTTCAACATAGCATAAAGGCTGCACTTAAGCATGGTACATACCATAAAGCCTACAAACTATGCATAAAGCAATAACCCTAAAAGCTTACAAAAGCATATGGGTACAAACCAACAAAAACCTGAATAACAGTTTTACAAAACATAATATATCAACTTAAAGAGAAGAAGGAAACAAAAAAATAAAGACACTCCCCCTTAGATAGTGACACTCCCCCTTAGGGTAATATCCTCCCCCTCTGATTATGCCTATCACTCCCCCTTTTTGTCATGGAATAGGCTAGTCATCCTCTTCTAGTTTTCTCTGAATTTGATCCAACTGAGTCTGAAGAGAAGTAAACTTCATATCCCATCGGTTGCTTTGATGGTGTAGAGAAGCAGTGAGTCCAGACATCTTTGTATTCAACTCGTGGACAGAGGAAACAATGCGATCAAGTTTCTCATCGAGGGAGAGATTGCTGAACTGAGAGTCACTGTGAGATGCAAAAGTTTCTGGTTTGGCTCTCTTCCGACTATGTCCAACACTTGCATTGTATGTACGCATGTTGATCGGACTCGGTTTGGGGATAGGAGACTCATCAGTCGTTGGATAAATCCCCTTGAGCTTCAAGATCCGTGAAATGAGACTGCAGAAAGGAATGCAGATCCGAGACTCACTGCGAAGAACCGTTTTGCGCAGAACATGAAAGATGTGAGCACAAATGTCGATTTCTTCATCAGAGATTAGATCATGAAGAAACAAAGCACGTCCGAGATTCATATACCCAGTACTTGATAAAGGGTACAAATTGTGAAACATCACAATTGTAAGCACTCGCAGTTTCGGAGAAAGGGAGGAAACACTGATGGATTTGCCATTGGGTGAGAACTCCAAGTCTTGACCAAGACTTTGTTTGAGAAGCTCCTCATCAGGACATAGATCATCATAGACCGGTGAATGACGAAAAATGGGTCTGTTGATGTGAAGAATTTCTGCCAGGTATGTAGGAGAGACAGAAAAGCTCTTTTGCCGAACCCAGCACTTAAGTTCATCTCCTTCCACAAGTGCGTTAGCATAAAATTCTTTAACCAACTCTTCATACACGATATCCGGATCAGAGAGAAGGTAATTCCAATCCTTGTGAGCAAAACATATCGGAATGTCAGTGTTGTGAAGTGATGGCAGATCCACAGCTCTCTCTAGTAACGGTGTGGCATGAAGAAAAAAATTCTCATATGACTGATAGGCTGAAAAGGATCTGAACTTATTGGGATCGAATCGCTGTGATGAAGAGCGAGTCACTTTCGGGAGAGGTGTGTCTTCATCAACATCAATTACGGGTTCCTTCCCTTTGGAAGAGCCTCCTTTCACAGCAGCCTTTTTGAATGGAGACATGACCAGTCTGTAGTATAAACAAGGAAAATGACAGAACACAATCCAACAGACTATATCAGCAGTGGGTTAGTGAAAATGTAAGAACAATGATGAAACCCTAACAGCTGGATGAGTATGGTCCATGAGGGACAACAAAAGCCCAAATTAGAACTACACAGTATAGAGAGATCAAATGTAACCACATAATCAACTGAAAAGGACCAAAACCAACACCACATCAACAAGGTACCACACAAGATCAAAATGAAACATGATAGCAATAGCAGATCAGACAAAAATTAGCTAACCCTAGCTAAGCACAAGATGAAGAACACAATCAACAAAATAAATTAGCTTAAAACCAGAATCACAGGCTACCATGGGCTAAGAAAGGACAACAATGACATCACAAAACCCATCACTAAACCCATCACAAAACCACAAGCAAAAGTGAATAATCCAGAGGGAAAACCAATATATTAGGAAAATGAGAGTGTAAGACAGAGAACCATACCTGTTAGTCGACGATTTTTAGCTGAGAAGAAGCAAACAATGGAGATCGACAATGGAGGTACGGTGTGAAAAGGGAAAGTGCAGAAGTAAAAGAAGACAATGAACAGTCACAAAAAGATCGAGGGAAAACAGAAAATTTTAAAAACTGCCCCTGTATGTCCAAAACACGTGATTTTCGCGACTGGATTAAGTCGCCACATAGTCGCCAGATCAAGCCGCCAAATCACTCAAGAACAAAATTTTGAGAAATTTTTCTAAGTGTTTTTCGCGACTGGAAGGTCTACCCGCGAGGGAGTCGCGAGCTGAGCCGCGAAAATCTCTGAGTGAATCTCGCGACTGGACCTTCCACTCGCGAACAAGTCGCCAAAACTGACTAGCGAAAATGCGACTGAGGCTCGCGACTTGACATACCCGCGACTGAGCCGCCAAAACAGGGCAAAAACTGGATTTTTGAAATTTTCAGATTTTTCAACAAAATACTTTCCAAAAACACCTAAAACACTCAAAAATCTTTTTGTGCTTGAATTAACAAAGATTGAGCATGTGAAAACACATTTTATCAAGTACAATCACACAAATGAATATGGCATTTATCGAACATAAACTTGTGTGTTGTGTGTGGATATCAACAATGAGATAGTCCTTTGTCTAATGTGAAGCTTCAATGATCAATTCAACCAAGGCATACACAATTAGCACTAGATCATGTGACCAATCTCAATTATAGAAATATGAATTTATGACCTCCCACATAACTTGATAACATAACTTGGAGCTTTTCATTTGACTCCACTTTCTGCCATAACATTTTATCTTTTGAGGCAATCATCTCTCATTGTGAGAGGGATATATAACATTTCTCTTTTGAAGAACAGGCCTTTGGCCTTTTTGAAAGAAATTTCACTTTTAATATAAGGTCGCTTACCCTTTTTCCTAGTCAAATACTAGAATGTGCGACAGGCTTTTGCAGCTCAATATCTCTTTTCATTTGGAGATTTACATTTGGTGAGCTCTTTTTAGCAAAACAAAAATAAAAAGTGGGAAGAGATATAGACACAAGTCTATGCATGTTTCAAGATCAACATAACCATTCACTAATCATTCATGACAAGTTTGAAGATCTATTTACAACAATCACATAGATTTCAAGATTTTTCCCATAGTGATATGAGTGCATGAAAACAAGCAATGCTCGAAAATGCACAAAGCCATTAGTACAAAGGTACAAGGCAAAACGAGTTTTAAGACAAAACTCAACAAAGTCAATCAAGCGTTTTGATTTTCAAATTCTTTATGTAATTTTTGGATTTTTGACTCAAGAAACAAAAAGAATGAATCAAACACAAACATAACCAACAGAAAACACAAAAGAACAAACAAATAAGAAACAAGTTGCAAAAAGAAATGTGTGCTCCAACACAGACAGATATAAAAGAAAATGAAGCACACAAGACACAAGAGAGTCAAGGAATTGTACCGACACCAATGGTCTTACGGAGTGATTCAAACCGTGGACCATCGAGAGGCTTGGTGAAGATATCCGCCTTTTGATTGTCGGTGTGTATGAATTCAAGACACACAACTCTTTCCTCTACCAAATCCCGAATGAAATGGTAACGTATCTCTATGTGTTTGGATTTTGAATGCTGAACAGGATTTTTGGAGAGATTGATGGCACTGGTGTTGTCACAGAAGACACACATCGTTTCTTGAGGAATTCCATAGTCATGAAGTAATTTCTTCATCCAAAGAAGCTGAGTGCAGCAACTTCCAGCAGCGATGTACTCTGCTTCTGCAGTAGATAGAGACACTGAATTCTGCTTCTTGCTCATCCACGAAACAAGATTGTTACCAAGATAAAAACAGCCGCCTGAAGTGCTTTTCCGATCGTCTACACTGCCAGCCCAGTCAGCATCCAAATACCCAGCAAGACACGCATTTGAGTCTTTTGAATACCACAGACCATAGTTTGCAGTACCATTCACATATCGAATGATTCGTTTAGCAGCAGTCAGATGAGATTCCTTCGGATTAGCTTGGTACCTGGCACAAACGCCCACACTGAAAGCAATGTCCGGTCTACTTGCTGTAAGGTAGAGCAAACTTCCAATGATGCTCATATACAATGTAGGACTTACTTCAACTCCTGATGAATCCACATTCAGTTTAGTGGAAGAGCTCATGGGAGTGGAGGCATGTTTTTTGGAGTCTAGGCCAAACTTCTTGACAATATTTCTGGCATACTTCTCTTGAGATACAAATATACCCTCCTTCTGTTGTTTGACTTGAAGACCCAAAAAGAATGTGAGCTCCCCCACCATGCTCATCTCAAACTCCTTCTTCATCTCCTCAGAAAATTCAGTAGCACGATCTTCGATAGTTGCTCCAAACACTATGTCATCAACATAGACTTGTGCCACAAGGAGATAATCTTCATCATTTTTGACAAATAGAGTTCGATCGGCGTACCCTCTCTTGAAACCTCTATCTAGAAGATAATGTGTAAGACGATCGTACCAGGCTCTAGGCGCTTGTTTTAAACCATATAGTGCTTTCTTCAATCTTAATACATGATCTGGAAAATGAGGGTCCTCAAATCCTTTTGGTTGCTCAACAAAAACCTCTTCATTCAGATATCCATTCAGAAAGGCACACTTAACATCCATTTGATAAAGTTTGAACTTCAAAGTGCACGCAATGGACATGAGGATTCGAATGGATTCGAGTCTTGCTACCGGAGCAAATGATTCATCAAAATCCACCCCTTCTACTTGTGTGTATCCTTGAGCCACCAACCGAGACTTGTTTCGAATTATCTCTCCATCTTCATCAGTTTTGTTTTTAAAAATCCACTTTGTGCCTATAACATGAACGTTCTCAGGCCGTGGAGCAAGTTCCCACACGTCATTCCTCACAAACTGATTCAGTTCTTCATGCATTGACTCAACCCAATTCTCATCTTGAAGAGCCTCTTCAACCCTTTTTGGTTCAAACTGTGCAAGATAACAGTGATATGTTACATGATTGGCTAGCAGAATATTTCCTTTTCTGAGGCGAAGACCGTCATCAAGTGATCCTATGATATTACTTTCCGGATGATTCTTGATAATTCTTGAGGATGGCCTTTTTGAAGTGGAAACTTCATCACTACGAGAGACAGGAGGATGAACTTCTGGAGGAGTAAGGGGGCTTGAAGTTCTAGACATCGATCTCGTTTCCCTTCTTGGGTTGATGGGAGTCGATTCTACTTCTGGTATAGTTTCTTCACCTTCTATATCCAAAGCTTCTACCTCAACATCAGGCTCTTCGATGCTCGGCCCTTCTTCATCATCAATCATTTCCACCTTAGGTAAGGCATCATCAATCTTGACATTTATGGATTCCATCACAGTCTTTGTTCTCTTGTTAAACACTCTATATGCTCGACTTGTAGTAGAGTAGCCAAGAAAAATACCCTCATCACTTCTTGCATCAAACTTCCCAAGATTCTCTCGATCATTTAAGATATAAAATTTACTTCCAAATACCCGGAAATACTTCACTTTAGGCTTCTTCTCATTCCATATCTCATATGCAGTCTTCTTTGTACCAACTCGAAAGAAAATCCTATTGCCAATGTGACACGAGGTGTTGACAGCTTCTCCCCAAAATTTTTGAGGTATTTGCTTGTTAAGCAACATGACTCTTGCCATCTCCTGAATCACACGATTTTTTCTCTCTACCACTCCATTTTGTTGTGGAGTTTTGGGAGCTGAAAACTCTCTTTTAATGCCATTCTTCTCACAGAAGGACTCGAATCTTGCATTCTCGAATTCTCTCCCATGATCACTTCTAACTTTGGCTATTGGAATCCCCTTTTCATTTTGTAATTTCTTGCACAGAATCTCCAGCCTCTCACAAGCTTCTGATTTTTCTCTAAGGAATTCAACCCAAGTGTATCTTGAGTAGTCGTCCACAATGACCATAATATATCTTTTTCCCCCTAGGCTTTCAGTTCTGGTGGGCCCCATCAGATCAACATGAAGTAGCTCCAAGCAACGAGAGGTGGCTATCACATTTACCTTGTGATGACTTGCCTTAGTTTGCTTCCCCATTTGACATGCACCACAAATGGTCTTCTTTACTTTTCCAAACTTAGGAAGTCCCTCGACTGCTTCAAGTTTGGAGACTTTTGCTACTTGTTTGAAGTTGGCATGCCCAAATCTGTGATGCCACAGCTCCAACATATCTACCCGAGCACTTCTACACGATATTGGTGCCGTGGGAACTATTCCATAACAATTATCCGTAGTCCGATTTCCTTCCAAAACCTGAATCCCCTCTTTATTGATGATCAAACATCCTTTCTTGGAGAATTGTACCAGGAAGTCGTCATCACAAATTTGAGTGATGCTCAGCAAATTCGCCTTCAGCCCTTTTATGAACAGCACATTTTTCAACAGAGGCAAACCGGGTATCTCGATGGTTCCTTTGCCTAGGACTTGAGCATGGCTTCCATCCCCAAAGGTCACATAGTCACCCACCTTTTCTTTGAGTGACTTAAACAGTGACTTATCCCCTGTCATATGGCGAGAACACCCACTATCAAGATACCACAAACATGCATTAAACACCTTTAATGAGGTATGCACAAATAGGTTCACATGTGACAGACACTCTTGACCTTCAAACACAAACTCATCATCAGGTTTCATGCTACTTTTAGATTGATTTTTCATTTTCAGATTCTCAATCATCTCACACAACATTCTATTCTTTCTTTTATATTTCTTAATCAATGATTTTGATTCAGATATGCTACTGTGTAAGACAAGATTCTGATTCTCAAGATATTTCAGCATGTGAACAAAAACTCTAGCATGTTTCTTAGTTATTAATAACTCTGCAAGATCATCAGTAAGACACCTTTCAGTCATATGCATAGAGACATTTTCACAAACACTTGAGCTACAATTCAGCATGGTATAAACAAAAACAACAACCACAACTCAGGGGTCTAGGATCACACAAATGGTAATGAAACCAAACAGCTGTGTACCTGCTCTGATACCAATTGAAAGTTCAAAAACGTGTACAAAAACACTTTTGAACGTTTAGACCCCCAAAAACCAACTTAACCAACCCAAGCAATATGTCAAACAACTAGTGTGCGGAAACTTAACATATGCTATAATCTGGAATTGATTAAACAACTATCTAAGCCATAACAAAATAAACCACAGCAGATAATATAAAGGCAGAGATAGAGAGGAAGGAAGATGCAAACACAGAGATAACACCCGGATGTGTTATCGAAGAGGAAACCGAAGACCTCGGCGAAAAACCTCTCCGCTGCCCTCCAAGCGGTAATCAATCCACTAGAAAATACAGTTGGGATACAAGGACAGCAATAGACCCTCCAAGCCTAATCTACCCAATGCACCTAAGCCCTCCAAGCTTCTTGCTCCAACGAGGTTGCGCCGAACCTTTTTCTTTTCTAGCTTTCCGGATTCCGCTACTACACCGTAGCATCAACCAATGAGGATTGGCTCCTTCCTAACTGCTTCCCAGAACTCCAAACGTCTGTCTCACAGAGATGATAATGGTGAGAACCAGGTTTGGTATAATGCCTCTCAAGGATTTGACAATGGAGAGGAAGAGAGTGAGGGATTTTGATGAGACTCTAAGGTAGAGATTGTGGGTGAAACAATCTGGTTTTTCTTTAGGGTTTCTCTCTCAAAATTCTCTTTGGAAGCTCTCTTTCAATCGTGGGTTAAAAGGGTATTTATACTGGAGTGAAGAGGAATGCGAAACGTCAGGTTTTTCCAAAACAGGGGTGGCTCGCGGCTTGACCTCGCGGCTTGACTAAGTCGCGAGATCCAGTCGCGAGTTAACCGTATGGCCAGTTGTCCTGTTTTGTCCTGTAGTGCTCCAGCTAGCATGACTGTTCATCTTCCAGCATGCTTGGCATGTGTGCATCTTCTGGCGGGTTGAAGCCGCGAGTCCACCCGCGAGTCCCAGCCGCGACACTCTGTTTTCTTGCACACTCTTGAGCAATCTTCACACTATCTCACTCACTACCCTTACAACAATCCCACCTAAATACAGGGTTACTAAATGCTGAATTACAAGCAAATTTGGCACGGAATAAAGCCAATAAGATGGTTGAATAAATTCAACCTTACAATCAAAACTCAAGCAAGTGTAATGAGTAAGTCAAATAGACACCAAACCCATTTCAGAAAAGATTCTCAGACTCAATAATAGGCAAAAATCAGAACAATGAAAAACACATTGTGACTGCTCAGCATGAAAACAGGTGAGAGCAATATCAAACAAGACACGCCATACCCATTCCACAAAGAGAGAAGTATATCGAATACAATACCAGTCCAAACAGTAACAGAAATATGCAGGAAAAAGGAAAATGATATTGAGAAAGCAAAACCCATACCTTTTCTTGATGATTTGGATAAGAAATGAAGCACCAATGAGGTTTGAAAATGGATTCACGAAGTGTTTGGAAGGAAGATAGTTTAGAGAGAAGATGAACAGTTACAAAAGTTCGAGGGAAAACTGAAAAAGGTTTAAAAATTGCTCCTGTTTCTGCCAAACATGCGATTTTCGCGACTTGATTAAGTCGCCACACAGTCGCCAGCTCAAGCCGCCAAAGCACTCAAGAACAAAAATTTGAAAATTTTTCTAAGTGTTTTTCGCGACTGAAAGGTCTACCCGCGAGTGAGTCGCGAGCTGAGCCGCGAAAATCTCTGAGTGAACCTCGCGACTGGACCTTCTACTCGCGAACAAGTCGCCAAAAATGACCAGCGAAGATGCGACTGAGGCACGCGACTTGACATACCCGCGACTGAGCCGCCAAAACAGGGCAAAACAGTTTTTTTGAAATTTTCAGATTTTTCAAACAAAATACTTTCCAAAAACACCTAAAACACTCAAAAATCTTTTTGTGCTTGAATTAACAAAGATTGAGCATGTGAAAACACATTTCATCAAGTACAATCACACAAATGAATATGGCATTTATTGAACATAAACTTGTGTGTTGTGTGTGGATATCAACAATGAGATAGTCCTTCGTCTAATGTGAAGCTTCAAAGATCAATTCAACCAAGGCATACACAATTAGCACTAGATCATGTGACCCATCTCAATAATAGAAATATGTATATATGACCTCCCACACAACTTGATAACATAACTTGGAGCTTATCATTTGACTCCACTATTTATTATAACATTTGATCTTTTTGATCTTTTGAAGAAATCACCTCTTATTGTGAGAGTGATATTTGACATTTCACTTAAATGAACAAGCCTTTGGCCTTTTTGAAAAAACATTCACATTAATATAAGGTCGCTTACCCTTTTTCCTAGTCGAATACTAGAATGTGCGACAGGCTTTTGCAGCTCAATATCTCTTTTCATTTGGAGATTTACATTTGGTGAGCTCTTTTTAGCAAAACAAAAATAAAGAGTGGGAAGATATATAGACACAAGTCTATGCATGTCTCAAGATCAACATAACCATTCACTAATCATTCATGACAAGTTTGAAGATCTATTTACAACAATCACATAGATTTCAAGATTTTTCCCACAATGATATAAGTGCATGAAAACAAGCAATGCTCGAAAATGCACAAAGCCATTAGCACAAAGGTACAAGACAAAACAAGATTTGAGACAAAACTCAACAAAGTCAATCAAGCTTTTTGATTTTCTAATTTTTATGTGATTTTTGGATTTTTGACACAAGAAACAAAAGGATTGATAAAACAAAATTAAAAAATATTCACAAATAGACAAGCAAACACCCAACATCAAAAACAGCAAGCAAACCAAACAAACATAGTCACAAAGCATAGGAAGTATTAATGCATGGACATGTTGTAATGCTTATGCATGAGTACCCTTTTTCACCCACACGTCACTTGCGTTTGGGGTGATTTCCTTATAGGATTGGGTACGGGAGTTAGGGCTTTCAAACCTTCGTGAGAAGCTTTCCAAGCAGTTGGTGAATGCACCAATCATCTTCATCACGTTCATCATTCCGGGATCTCCATTTTGATCTCTAGATTGTTCACCTGCCCAAGTTCTCCTATCATTTCTGGGTCCTCCTGACCTTTGAGGAGTTGCACTGTTCTTTGCTCTCAGCTTTTGGCAATTTGGTCGAGTATGCCCTTGAAGTCCGCAATAATGGCACACATAAGTTCCTCTAGGACCTCTTTGTGGTTGTGGACGTGACTTGGCACGAGATTCAGACCTGCCCACAGACTGATTACGGGGATTCAGCATCCGTTGGTTCACCACATTCTTCTTCTCCTCCACCTCGAGCTTCTCACCAGTAAGTTCAGCTACAACTGGATCTTTGGCCTTTACAAACTTCACTTCTTTAGTGACATTTCCAGATGAACTACTTCCTCCGGTATATCCCAATCCGGATTTGTCTGAAAAGCTCTTTTGAGATGATATAACATCATCTAGCTTCTTGGTGGTGACCCTCTCTATTTTAGCATTTGCTTGCATAACCTCATTCTCAAGAAATCTCGCTTTTGTGTAAGTTTCGGACAACTCACCATTCAGTGTTTCTATCTCACATTTGGCCTCCCTATATCGAATTAGGAGACTTTTGTAGTCCTCCTCAGCCTTTTTCATTTTTCTCACAGCAGCCTTGGCCACCCTTATGTACTCACCCGACTTCTCCAAGAGTGAGTTATAATTCTCTTGAAGATTTGCTGTGCTTTCATCTTCTTCAGCATCTGATTCTTCAACAATTCCTAGTGATTCATCATCACTATGTTCTCCAAGGTCTCGTACAAGCAGATTCAACTCATCTGAAGACTCAACATGAGCAATAGTCATAAAAGCCGAATAGTTCCCCTCTCCATCACAGCTCTCTTCAGATTCTGAGTCAGACGAATCCGAGTCAGACGAATCCGAGTCACTCAAGGTCGTGGCATACACTTTACCTTTCGATTTCAGATAATTCGGACATTCCTTCTTAAAGTGTCCATGCCCGTTACATTCGAAACAAGTGACACCTTGTGTGGGTTGGGATTCTTTTCCATCTTTCTTTTTGAATTCCCTCTTCTCCCTTCCAGAACTTTGGAATTTTCTTTTATCATCAAATTTGCCATTATTTTTGAATTTCAAGAACTTTCTGAAGTTTTTGACAAGGTATGCAACATCTTTGTCAACCACATCTTCTCCCGATGAGTCTTGATCTTCCACCTTCTCATTAATGGTCTTTAGAGCAAGAGATTTACTCTTCCGTTGATTGGGCAGCGACATCTCATAAGTCTGCAGAGAACCAACCAGCTCCTGTACTTTGATGTCATCAAGGTCCTTTCTCTCTTCAATTGCTGTCACTTTAGCACGAAAACTTTCCGGCAATGATCGAAGGATCTTCCTTACAATCTTTGAGTCCTCTGTTTTCTCCCCCAAGTTGAACTTACTGACCACCACCTCATTTAGCTTCCAATAGAAAGAGTCAAAAGACTCATCCTCACTCATTTTGAGCTCCTCTCACTCATTTTGAGCTCCTCAAACCGAGTGGTTAGCATTTGCAACTTAGTGTCTTTCACTTTCTTCGTGCCTTCATAGGTGGTTTCCAAAATCTCCCATGCTTCTTTGGCAACGGTAATATGAGAAATCCTATGAAATTCATCTGGAGACACACCACAGAAAATAGCATTGAGTGCTTTACTGTTAGTATTAGATGCAGCAAGTGCTGCCTTATCCCATGTGGATTTGGCTGCCTCAGGTTTGGTCCAACCAATATCAACAGCATCCCAAACGGATTCATCAATAGAACACAGAAAAGCTCTCATGCAAACCTTCCAAAAAGCATAATTACTACCATCAAAATATGGAGGTGCATTTAGGGATTGAGACCTATCCATCTCAAAAGGGAGTCAAGGATCACACAATGGTAATGAAACCAATAGCAGTGTACCCGCTCTGATACCAATTGAAAGTTCAAAAATGTGTACAAAACACCTTTGAACGTTTAGACCCCCAAATTACAACTTAACCAATACAAGTAATATGTCAAACAACTAGTGTGCGGAAACTTAACACATGCTATAATACGAAATTGGTTAAAGACTATCTAAGCCATAACAAAATAAAACCACAGCAGATAATAAAAAGGCAAAGATAGAGAGGAAGGAAGATGCAAACACAAAGACAACACGCGATGTGTTATCGAAGAGGAAACCGAAGTCCTCGGCGAAAAACCTCTCCGCTGCCCTCCAAGCGGTAATCAATCCACTAGAAAATACAGTTGGGATACATGGACAGCAATAGACCCTCCAAGCCTAATCTACCCAGTGCACCTAAGCCCTCCAAGCTTCTTGCTCCAACGAGGTTGCGCCGAACCTTTTTCTTTTCTAGCTTCCCGGATTCCGTTACTAGACCGTAGCATCAACCAATGAAGATTGGTTCCTTCCTAACTGCTTCCCAGAAATCCAAACAACTGTCTCACAGTGATGATGATGGTGAGAACCAGGTTTGGTATAATGTCTCTCAAGGATTTGACAATGGAGAGGAAGAGAGTAGAGGAATTTGAAGAGACTCTAAGGTATAGATTGTGGGTGAAACAATCTTGTTTTTCTTTAGGGTTTCTCTCTCAAAATTCTCTCTGGAAGCTCTCTTTCAATCGTGGGTAAAAGGGGTATTTATACTGGAGTGGGAGAGGAATGTGAAACGTCAGGTTTTACAAAATAGGGGTGGCTCGTGGCTTGACCTCGCGGCTTGACTAAGTCGCGAGATCCAGTCGCGAGTTAATCGTATGTCCAGTTGTCCTGTTTTGTCCTGTAGTGCTCCAGCTAGCATGACTGTTCATCTTCCAGCATGCTTGGCACGTGTGTTGCTTCTGGCGGCTTGCAGCCGCGAGACACCCGCGAGTCCCAGCCGCGACACTCTGTTTTCTTGCACACTCTTGAGCAATCTTCACTCTATCTCACTCACTACCCTTACAACAAACCCACCTAAATACAGGGTTACTAAATGCTGAATGACAAGCAAATTTGGCACGGAATAAAGCCAATTAGATGGTTGAATAAATTCAACCTTACAACAATTTAAAAAACCAAACCAAATAAAAAGAAAGGAGTAGGTGGCAGTAAGTGAAGGTATTTAAAGTGAGGTGTTGACTTTTGAGTGATAAGACTAGGGGTCTGTTTGGATACCGTTTATTTGCTGA
Organism: Quercus robur; assembly: GCF_932294415.1. Taxonomy (NCBI): domain Eukaryota; kingdom Viridiplantae; phylum Streptophyta; class Magnoliopsida; order Fagales; family Fagaceae; genus Quercus; species Quercus robur. The sequence goes on along the minus strand of NC_065543.1, from coordinate 13,717,229 downwards.
AAACTGAAAACTTATTGTTAAAAATGTTGTAGCAAAATAAGTTTTAAAGATGTGAATAGTGTTGTGAAACCCAAATTTACCTAGAAATATGCGTTTTATTGAAAACACTAGTCCATGAACACATTGAACAGCATAGGACCCACTAAAAAAACGTAGAACGCACGGATTGAGCAAAACGCCCAATCCAAATGCACGGGTGTTTCTTTTATGTCTCTTTCTATTCCAAATGTTCTAACTCTCTTTCTCCGTTCAATGTAGTATTAATTTCCATTCCAAATGTTCTAACTTTCTCTTTCTCCATTCAATGTAGTATTAATTTCCTAGAGTCTTGGAGTATTGTTATTATTTGTTTTTGGGTCACATTAACAGATACCTTACTACAATTGTTAATAAACCATAATAAGAAAGTTTTTACACTACCCTCATAGGAAATATAAAAAGTTGTTAACAACATTTATTATTTTATCATTCTCCCAATAAAATGTTTCTAAAAATAGCTCTTAAACCAATGCCCATAGGGTATTGGTTAACATTTCCCTCTATTTTTTAGTGAACTCCTTAATCCACTTATTGCTTTCTATTCATAAAAGAAAACGTTAACGAATGCCCTAAGGACAATTGTTAGTGAACCATTTTAGGAAACTTTTATGGGGAAAAAAAACAATTTATGTTTTGATAGTTTTTCAATTTCTCATAAAAGTGGTATAAAAACTTTCCCAAAATGGTTTATTAACAAGGGTCATGCTAACAAGTGCTCTTGGGGTAATAGTTAACAATTTATTTAAAGAAAAATTTTATGGGAAAAGGAAAAAAAAAAATTAATGTTTTGACAACTTTTTTCATTTCCAATAAAAGTGCTATCAATTTTTTTTTTTTTTTAAATTGATTATTAACCATTGCCCTAAGGGCATTTGTTAGCATGATCCTATTAACAATTTCCCCAAAGACACCCATTAGCATGACCCAAAAAAGAAACCAAACAATAATTAATAACCTTTTTTTTTTTAAGGGGGGGGGGGGGGGGGGGGAACATAGCCATACAGTGATACAAATACAACACAAACATTGACATAAATATAATTTAAATCTAATAAAAGCTTTTTTTAAATATATATAAGTGGTAATTATTCGATAATAATAAATATATATAAATTAAATAATGAATGAACTTTAGTATAACTTTGCTATTATGTCTTGTGAATTATTGTTTCTAATTTTTTTTTGAAATCTATTTTTAAATTAAATATTACAAGTTATAAATTTATTATATATCTTATTATTAATTTTTTGAACCAAAAAATCAATTACCATTCTCTTTTCTTGTTCTTTGATTGGTCTAGTTTTTAAAACCATGAAAGCAATGGTAAAAGTTTTAATTTAAATCATGTTTTGTAAATGCCTTTAGGTTAATTCGCAACAATTGTCTTTAAAAAATCTTGTCTTCTCCTTAAAAAGAAATGCAATTTCTTATAGGAAAGCCAAACAAAAATTTCTTACTATTTTCATATAAAAGGGCGCATTTGCCATGCAAAACCAAGTGGCCTAACCAAATTTATTCTTCAAATAAGGTTTTTTGTTTGAAAAAACCAATTAATAAGGCGTTTTATGGCCTTTTTTATTTATTTATTAGAAACAAATTAGGCTTTATAAGAGCATTCGCATGGTTTCTTCAAACTATTCTATTTTACCATCTCAAAACCTACTTTATCATTTATATCATACCATTTTACATCACTCTCAACATCCCAACTTTTATTTTCCTATTCTATTCATTAAAATAATATATTTACCCAATATTTACATCACTCTCAACTTCCCAACAGTCCATGCCAAACCCCAACTCAATAATTCTGCTCCACACGTTTGAATTTTTTGCTTGATGGACTCAAGGCCATGGGGAGCAATATTGTCTCCACCTCAACACCTTGCACATCAAGGTCTCATCCTTAGAATGGACAGCCATTCTCTGACTGAAATGGCTTACATGCTCCACCGAGTCCGTTCGCCCATTGTAGATGGTGAATGCTGGCTAATGGAAACGCCGAGGAAGAGTTGCCCCTTCAATCCTATGCATGAAAGGTGACTTGGAAATCTGATTCAAAGCTTTGCTCATAGCATCGTTTCTTAGCCCTCTGTGAGTTAAGCTTTTGCATCTGCGTTCACGGTGGTGCTCCTCTTCACATGAGAAAGATTCACTAGGAGGAGTCCTTGACCTACGCCGATAACTACTATCCTTCTCATCGTCGGAAGAGGAATCAGATGGGGAGGGAGTTCGTCTTCGATGTGCATGGTGTAACTTCCTCTTTAGATGGTTGATCTCCTTTTGCATGGCTCTATTATGTTGCTCTTGAGAGACATGACTCCCAACTTGAGAGTGGCTTTTGCTTGTGTGCGTAGTATGCACGCTGCCCTCTTGATCCCTCCCACGCTCAAGGTTGGCGAATGGATTTTCACATTGGGATGCTATGGATTCTGCCTGGTGTGGACCTGAACCTACCATAGTTGACCGTTGTTTTCACTATCACACAAGTTCTTTCCCACAGATGGCACCAATTGTAGGGACACAATTTGCAACCCAAGCCCAAAATGTATGGATCTTAGCCCAATGAGCCCAATACAATAAATTTGTAGAGAATAGGTCGAAGAACTAGGCCCTAATGAATTTAACAATGGCTAGTAAGGATTTGAAAGGTGATCGAGCAAGAACAAAGAAAATAAAGCTGAAACACTTCACTGTCTGAGGAGGTCACACTTATATAAATTGATCACATTGGGGTTCAAGAACAATTTAGATTGCTACAGTGTTCTCTCTTTGTTTTTCCTTCTCCCTCTCATGGACGATCTCTAACATTATATAGCTCCCTTCGGACCATCTTGATCCTACACTTGTTGATCATTTAAGCCCTTACTTGAGTATCTGTCCCATCAGACACCCTCTTTGGCTTTCTGTGAGTTGTGGTAGCCAAGACAGCACTATTTAGAGGTCTTCTCCACATAAATGCGGCTAGAAAAGTAGCTGCAGTACATTTAATGCACTTGGATATTTTTAGGTTTCCTTCCTTTTCATATGTTCATGAGGCATGTTCCTATCATTGAAGCTTCCTAAAAGGTCATTCTAATTGCTAGAATAGATATTTGCGTTGCATTTATCATATCCAAGGATGAGTTCCTCCTCGAACCACCTTCCATTCGTTCTTTACTTATGAGACTTCAAATTGGAACCCCTAATAACTATTTGTTCCTCTTCAGACCATTCAACGTCCTCAAAAAAAGCCCAAGGTCCAATATACGATCCTTGGCCCTTATCCCTACAACAATCATATCCTCAACATTAATGTTTCTACTCTAGTTCATCTCATCGTCTTCTTCATTTGCTTTAGCCACATGTGTACTGAATCTTTGAAAAGCTTAATTAAAATTTAGAGGTCCACTAATTTAATTAAATAATTATATACAAATAGCATGCACTGATTCAACAAATTGCTAAAGTTTAGCAAAAAAAAAAAAATTGCTAAAGTTACTTTTAATGGTACACTTATATTATTATATATCCATAACACAAACACTATTATTATAATACTATCATTATACTATTATTATAGCTTCAACAAATACTTATATTATTAAAAAGTGGTCAATAGTACTATTCTAGTATCCCCTTGTAGTTTCATAGACAAAAAAAATATTCAAATGGTACACTAATTAATATTATATTATTATATATTCACAACACAAATACACAAACACCAACCATTCATTCAAATATGATTTTTTAATCAAAAAAAATTAATTTAGCCATTCATTCATTATCTTTTTGGCTCAACACCCAGCTATCCACTATCACTTTATCTCTATTCAATGGATTCATTTAACCAGAGCGTCCTGCAGTATAACTTAAAACTGTAAAAAAAAATAAAGTGCAGAGAAAGAGAGTGTGAGAGAGTAAGTGATACCAATGGCTCAGCAAGGCAATTGGATTCTGGAAAGTATGGAGAACGATAGTTGTAGGGTCGGTCTTTGGGGCCCAGGCCCAACAAGTAAGTGATTCTGGCCCAAAGAACCCTAGACAATGAATTTGTAGAGAGCAGGTTACAGAACTAGGGCTGGACGAAGTAAATGTTAGTTAATTGCATGCCATGCAGCAGTTTGAACGTAAGAATATCTCCTTAATGTCCACAGGATACTTAGTCCGAGGAACCATATGGGTGCACCTCTGGTTCTGATCAAAGACTATTGCCTTGCTCTTCCTTCCTCTCTCCTTTCTTTTTTTCAATTTCCGATCCTTTCTTCATGGGGATTTCCTTCTCTTATATAGCCTCCTTAAATTGATAAGAGCCTTAGAGCATCCACAGCAGTGGAGCTAAAAATTTAGCTTTTTAGCTCCACCAAAAGTTATTTTATCTATTTTACCTATATACATGCTGCAGAAGTGGATCTATTTTAGCTTTTAACACAATAAAATAATATAAACATCACAATAAAATAATATATCTACTACAATAAAATAATATATCCTATACAATAAACAACAATCACAACCACCTTCAACCGCCACCGCCGTTGCCGCCACCACCGCCGCGCCACCGACGACTCTTTTACCGCCACCGCCACAGACTCTTCCGCCGCTGCCGCTGAGTTCTTGCCAACCCAATTTTTCCAACCAAACAAATGATTGGTTTGGTTGTTCATTGAATTTCTCTATTCTGAAAGTAAGTCCACTCCATTAAATTCAAATCTTGGCCATTTTTATTCATTGTGAATTTATAATGATAGCAAAATAATTAAATTTACCTTAAACTTTTGAGACAAATGATAATTTATTAGTGAGAAATATATGGACCAGCTCATTGTAAGTTCGTAGTATGTAAAATATGAAATATCTGACATGATTGCTTTTGAAGAAAACAGCAGAGACTATAATAATAACACTATATTGTGCACAAAATGCATGTGATCAAGATTGCCCAGAAAAATTTAGAAATTTGACGACTATAGCTCAGATTTACAAGAGAAGTTAGTTTGGCTGTCAATTTGCTCTGCCACCTGTCTCTATAATTTCTTACTGGGCTTTATGGGCCACGCGCACCAAGCCATCTCACAATTTGATTCACCATATGTTTGGCCTCATTTCCATGTATTCTTCAGGTTTAAACTGAAATAAACACAATTAAATTTATAAATATTTACAAATTAATCAATAAAATATTTTGAAATAAAAGTTAAACGGCTGAGAAGTTATACAAGCCAATTACCAAAAGACAACCCAAAAGCATTGAAAAGAATCCCATGCTACAGCTGCAAGTCCATAGTCACGCAGACCAGGCATTTGATGAAGTCCTCCAGTATTTGATATTGTTTTTGGTGAAAGGTCTTTCAATCTGCAGAATTTAAACGGCGACGGCATGGGCTGGGACAACGACGACTGAGACGGTGACGGCGTTGGCTGGGACGGCGACGGCGTGGGCTAGGCTGGGACAGCGACGGCGTGAGAGCTTGATGAGTGAGATGAGAGCTTGATGAGTGAGAGAGATGAGAGCTCCTGAGAGAACTGAGATGATGGACGGAGATAGAATAAAAGAATGAAGAAAAATATAGTGGGTTTTATTATTTTAATAGAAGTTGGATTAAAAAATTATATTTTTTTTTATAGATGTGTGCTACAGTGCATAGTGGGTTTTATTATTTTAATAGAAGTTGGATTAAAAAATTATATTTTTTTTAGATGTGTGCTACAGTGCACATCTATAGATAGATGTGCACTGTAGCAAATCAGCTAAAAATTTTAGCTTTGGCTCCACTGCTGCAAGCACTTTTTGGTATATTAGTGGAGCTAAAATAGCATTATAGCTTTTTAGCTCCATTGCTGCGAATGTTCTTACACTTGTTAACCATCTGGACCTTCACTTGAGTGTCTGTCCTATCAGACATCCACCTTATCCTTTTGTGAGTTGCATTGGCTAATGTAACACTATTCACCTGTCTTCTCCACATTAATGCAGCTGGAAAAGTAGCCTCCTTGCATTTAATGCGGCAGTTGTGGTCTCTCCCTGGACATCCTATGCTTTTGTTCTTCTCCCTGCTTTGTGAGGCTTATCCTGATAACCAATATTTGTTTAGAATGACTCCTTATTATGGATAGGGTGCATGTTGGGCTCATATTTGGCGCGTCCGAGGAGACACTCCTCCTCGGACATCTCCTTTAAATAAGTTTGGACTTATTAGGGTTGGGCTGGCAGTTGCTTTGGCGGCCCATTTTCCCTTTGGTCGTAGTTGGACTCTGTATAGGGCCCAAGGCCCGTCGTTTGACTTGGGAATTTTACCCTCACAATAGCCCCTCAAAATTCTGGTTCTTTCCCTCTTAGTCGAGGAGAAAAGGCGGGATTTTGACACTCACAGGGTCATTTATTGCAGGTTCCTACTTCACCCGTGCGGAGGCATGTTCCCCACGTGCCTCATTACTGCTAAAGGCATTTTGCAACCCACGAGGCGCTAATTATTGCGTTTAGCGGCTCCATATCCTTTCGATCCAACGGTGGGGCGCCAGATCAATGGCTGATATTCTCTCCACTTCTCTGGGCAGGAGTAAGTCTGTTCAGCTTCTCCCGGATATATAAGATTTTTAAAGGAACTTCCTCCCATTTTTTGGAAAAGCACTCGAGCACCTTCTCTTTCAAAGCGTTCACACCTCCGCAGACATTCCCTTGAAGATTCCTAGTGACTTCCTCACCCGTAAGTGCCCATTTCCTTTCCGTTGTCTTTCCTGGCGTTTTTCCTTAAGTAAATCATCTTCGTGTCACCTAGGATTAGTGGGATATGTAAGCTTGAGAAAATGGTAGATTCCCCGGCCGGTATGGAAGGCTTCAGGGCTAAGTACCGTATTCCGCCGGAAATAGGTCTAGAGTATTGCTCTTTGGAGGAAATCCTAATCAAGAGGAGGACAGGGCAAGTCGCCATTCCAATGATAGCCTTTGTGGAAGGAGGAATGACCATCCCTATGGGGAGGATAACTAAGGATTATTTGCGTGGTCATAGGTTGGCCCCTCACCAATGCGTCGCGAATATGTTCCGGATTTTGGGGTGCATAGACGTCTTGAACGATCAGATGAACCTTGGCCTTTCGTGGCACGACGTGGTTCATCTATATGAATGCCATAGCCTCGGCGACTCATATTACCTAAAGTCTAGGTCCGACGAGGTGAGGTTGATATCCTGCCTTCTCAAGTCCAACAAAGGCTTGAAGGACGACCTTTTGATCGTCTCCGAACCATGGCACGACGGTATTCACTGTCCGGTCAGGGTAAGAACACTAGGTGGGGCATCGTAGAATTAGATCCCTTGGAAGGGAGCTTAGTTTTGATCTTTCTTTTCTTTGTTTCAGTTTTGAATTTGCTTGTTTTCCTCCTCGGACTAACGTAACCCTTTCTTTGGGTTTTGCAGACAAGGAGCGTACGACTCTTCGGCTAAGTTTGGTCAACGTCCCGGCACTCAATTTCCTTCTGAGGTCTGAAATTTACGTGAGTGCAGACGGGCAACTGCGGGCTGCACCTCTGATCTTGGAGTACGAGCCCCTTTCTCGTGCTCTAGTGGACGTCGGTCAAGCAATCAGGGCTGGTAGTCCGCGATTAGCACGCATCGACATCTCCATACTAGGATTTCTCACTTTGAGAGATTTACCTCCCGTCCAGCTGCCTGCTCAGCGTGCTCTTCTCGCAGCAGTTGTCCCAGGTGAAGAAGCTGGTTCCTCGCACTCGTCTTTGGAAGATCAGATAGACTAGTTCCATTTTACTGAGGAGGGAGTGGTGTCGGCCAGGCCAGTAGAGCTCTCGGACTCTGATTTAGACTTAGACTGCGCCTCGGCAGCCCCTAATCTTAGTTTGGTAATTGCACAAGTTGATACCAGCCAAGAAATCGAGGAAGAAGGCATGGATCTGAAACTTAGGTCTGGTCTCAAGGGCCTCATTTCCAATAGAAACAAGGGGCAGTCCTCCAAAGATGCCCCAAAGGAACAGTCTACCTCCAAGGCTCCTCCTCCTCTTCCTCCCACATCGGATGCAGCACTACAGTCTATGCCCAATTTGAGGCGAAAAAGGCCTGTGGAAGAGTTAGAGGAGGGCGAGGTTGGCCATGAAAAGGCCAAGCACCAGAAGAAGGGCAAAGAGACTAAAGAGCCCAAGGAGAAGAGGACCAAGTCCGTTGACAGCCGAGACGAGGCTGCTATTCGGAGGGAACAGCCGACCTGGTCACCTCGGTTGGAGTTGGATGGCGCTCCGATCTCTTGGGACGCAACTCTTTGGGAAGCCCAACAAGGACAGGCGTCATTCCTGGCCGAGGCCCTGCAACAGCCCCTCCTTTTGCCTCGAGATATGGAGGGTCTTCGGGCTACTCGGTAACTAGACCTTTTCATGTCGCTGAAGAGGGACATGGCTATGGTAAGTAAAACTTCTCTTATCTGGCTTTCTTATTCCGTATCTGTTTGTTCGTCATTCTCTTTTAATTTGGTCTTTATTTTTTGCGTAGGTCACTGAACAAATTTTCATTGTCGAGGAGTGGGCCAAGAAGGCTCGCAAGGATTTGCATAATGAGGCTAAGTCCCGCCTCGCTACTGAGACGGTTGCTGGCGACCTTAAGAAGGAAAAGGATCGCCTAAGCAGCGAGGTGAAGGAGGCGCAGAGGGCTCGCGCGAGCATCGAGGCCGGACACAAGAACGTCACCAAGCAGGCTGAGGATCTGCGCCAACAGCTCCGCCAATCTAAGGAAAAACTCGCGACAGAGAAGCAGGCGGTCTCAGATCTCAAGGCCGAGCTTGCAAAGGTCAAGGACGAGGCCCGCTTGGCCAGGGAGGCGGCCGAGAAAGCGGTGGCGACCTCATATGATCGCAGAGTCAGGGACACTGAGGTTAGGCTGACCGAGGAGGTGGCCACCGTATGCAGGGACTACATCACCATGTCTTGGGGTGTAGCCTTGGATCGGGCAGCAGTCCCAGCTTACTTCGATCTCCGGAAAGTTGAGAATATCTTTTTTCCGGAGGATATTCGTGAGATTCCGGACGCAGTTGCCCCTAAGGAGCCTCTCCCGACGAAGGCCTTAGCCTCGAATTCTCCTATACGTGAAGCTGAGGATACGTAGCCGGCCGCGAAGGACAAGTCGCCCGAGGACAGTCTCTCCATCAAGGATGTTGTCGCGCAGGCTAAGGAGGCTATTCCAGGACCCCAGGCAGCAGATGATCAACCCGAGCCTACTCAAGGTTTAGACTTAGGAAAGTAGTGTAGTAGTGTAGGATTTTACTTGTAGTTGCCCTTTTATATTTTGTTCTGTTAATGTTTGTAAGACAATGCTTTTGGATTTCAATGAAAGGTGTCGTTTTTCTTTAAATCATGTTGTTCTACTGTCTTCCTGCTTTCATCATGAATGAATGTCTATTCTGCCACTAACTGTTGAAATCCAAGCATTAATGAACAAATATGTAAAAAATGATAGTCGATAATCATATAAGACTGATTCGAGGTTAATTTCCCCTAAGTCTGTGGTCTGAAGAGCCAAGCAGAACTTGGGTTCTGTTTAACACTTAGTGAAAACGTTTCGAGGTTAATTTCCCCCAAGTCTGTGGTCCAAGGAGCCAGGCAGGACTTGGGTTCTGTTTAACACTTATTGCAAAATGCTTCGAGGTTAATTTCCCCCAACTCTGTGGTCCGAGGAGTCAAGCAGGATTTGGGTTCTGTTTAACACTTAGTGAAAACGCTTCGAGGTTAATTTCCCCCAAGTCTGTGGTCCGAAGAGCCAGGCAAGACTTAGGTTTTGTTTAACACTTATTGCAAAATGCTTCGAGGTTAATTTCCCCCAAGTCTGTGGTCCGATGAGTTAGGCAGGACTTGGGTTCTGTTTAACACTTAGTGAAAACACATCGAGATTAATTTCCCCCAAGTCTCTGGTCCGAGGAGCCAGGCAGTACTTGGGTTCTGTTTAACACTTAGTGAAAACGCTTCGAGGTTAATTTCCCCCAAGTTTGTGGTCCGAGGAGCTAGGCAGGACTTGAGTTCTGTTTAACACTTAGTGAAAATGCTTCGAGGTTAATTTCCCCCAAGTCTGTGGTCCAAGGAGCCAGGCAGGACTTGAGTTCTGTTTAACACTTAGTGAAAATGCTACGAGGTTAATTTCCCCCAAGTCTGTGGTCCGAGGAGCCAGGCAGGACTTGGGTTTTGTTTAACACTTAGTGAAAATGCTTTGAGGTTAATTTCCCCCAAGTCTGTGGTCCGAGGAGCCAGGCAGGACTTGGGTTCTATATAACATTTAGTGAAAATGCTTCGAGGTTAATTTTCCCCAAGTCTGTAGTCCGAGGAGCCAGGCAGGACTTGGGTTTTGTTTAACACTTAATGAAAATGCTTCGAGGTTAATTTCCCCCAAGTCTGTGGTCCAAGGAGCCAGGCAAGACATGGGTTCTGTTTAAGACTTATTGCAAAAAGCTTCGAGGTTAATTTCCCCCAAGTCTGTGGTTCGAGAAGCCAGGCAGGACTTAGGTTCTGTTTAACACTTATTGCAAAATGCTTCAAGGTTAATTTCCTCCAAGTCTGTGGTCCGAGGAGCCAGGCAGGACTTGGGTTCTGTTTAACACTTAGTGAAAACACTTCGAGGTTAATTTCCCCCAAGACTATGGTCCGAGGAGCCAGGCAGGACTTGGGTTCTGTTTAACACTTAGTGAAAATGCTTCGAGGTTAATTTCCCGCAAGTCTGTGGTCCAAGGAGCCAGGCAGGACTTGGGTTCTGTTTAACACTTATTGCAAAATGCTTCGAGGTTAATTTCCCCCAAGTCTGTGGTTCGAGGAGTCAGGTAGGACTTGGGTTCTGTTTAACACTTAGTGAAAACGCTTCGAGGTTAATTTCCCCTAAGTCTGTGGTCCAAGGAGCCAGGCAGGACGTGGGTTCTGTTTAACACTTATTGCAAAATGCTTCGAGGTTAATTTCCCCCAAGTCTGTGGTCCGAGGAGTCAGGTAGGACTTGGGTTCTGTTTAACACTTAGTGAAAACGCTTCGAGGTTAATTTCCCCCAAGTCTGTGGTCCAAGGAGCCAGGCAGGACTTGGGTTCTATTTAACACTTATTGCAAAATGCTTCGAGGTTAATTTCCCCCAAGTCTGTGGTCCGAGGAGCCAGGCAGGACTTGGGTTTTGTTTAACACTTAGTGAAAATGCTTTGAGGTTAATTTCCCCCAAGTCTGTGGTCCGAGGAGCCAGGCAGGACTTGGGTTCTATATAACATTTAGTGAAAATGCTTCGAGGTTAATTTTCCCCAAGTCTGTAGTCCGAGGAGCCAGGCAGGACTTGGGTTTTGTTTAACACTTAATGAAAATGCTTCGAGGTTAATTTCCCCCAAGTCTGTGGTCCAAGGAGCCAGGCAAGACATGGGTTCTGTTTAAGACTTATTGCAAAAAGCTTCGAGGTTAATTTCCCCCAAGTCTGTGGTTCGAGAAGCCAGGCAGGACTTAGGTTCTGTTTAACACTTATTGCAAAATGCTTCAAGGTTAATTTCCTCCAAGTCTGTGGTCCGAGGAGCCAGGCAGGACTTGGGTTCTGTTTAACACTTAGTGAAAACACTTCGAGGTTAATTTCCCCCAAGACTATGGTCCGAGGAGCCAGGCAGGACTTGGGTTCTGTTTAACACTTAGTGAAAATGCTTCGAGGTTAATTTCCCGCAAGTCTGTGGTCCAAGGAGCCAGGCAGGACTTGGGTTCTGTTTAACACTTATTGCAAAATGCTTCGAGGTTAATTTCCCCCAAGTCTGTGGTTCGAGGAGTCAGGTAGGACTTGGGTTCTGTTTAACACTTAGTGAAAACGCTTCGAGGTTAATTTCCCCAAAGTCTGTGGTCCAAGGAGCCAGGCAGGACGTGGGTTCTGTTTAACACTTATTGCAAAATGCTTCGAGGTTAATTTCCCCCAAGTCTGTGGTCCGAGGAGTCAGGTAGGACTTGGGTTCTGTTTAACACTTAGTGAAAACGCTTCGAGGTTAATTTCCCCCAAGTCTGTGGTCCAAGGAGCCAGGCAGGACTTGGGTTCTGTTTAACACTTATTGCAAAATGCTTCGAGGTTAATTTCCCCCAAGTCTGTGGTCCGAGGAGTCAGGTAGGACTTGGGTTCTGTTTAACACTTAGTGAAAACGCTTCGAGGTTAATTTCCCCCAAGTCTGTGGTCCAAGGAGCCATGCAGGACTTGGGTTCTGTTTAACACTTATTGCAAAATGCTTCGAGGTTAATTTCCCCCAAGTCTGTGGTCCGAGGAGTCAGACAGGATTTGGGTTCTGTTTAACACTTAGTGAAAACGCTTCGAGGTTAATTTCCCCCAAGTCTGTGGTCCGAAGAGCCAGGCAAGACTTAGGTTCTGTTTAACACTTATTACAAAATGCTTCGAGGTTAATTTCCCCCAAGTCTGTGGTCCGATGAGTTAGGCAGGACTTGGGTTCTGTTTAACACTTAGTGAAAACGCTTCGAGGTTAATTTCCCCCAAGTTTGTGGTCCGAGGAGCTAGGCAGGACTTGAGTTCTGTTTAACACTTAGTGAAAATGCTTCGAGGCTAATTTCCCCCAAGTCTGTGGTCCGAGGAGCCAGGCAGGACTTGAGTTCTGTTTAACACTTAGTGAAAATGCTTCGAGGTTAATTTCCCCCAAGTCTGTGGTCCGAGGAGCCAGGCAGGACTTGGGTTCTATATAACATTTAGTGAAAACGCTTCGAGGTTAATTTTCCCCAAGTCTGTAGTCCGAGGAGCCAGGCAGGACTTGGGTTTTGTTTAACACTTAATGAAAATGCTTCGAGGTTAATTTCCCCCAAGTCTGTGGTCCAAGGAGCCAGGCAAGACATGGGTTCTGTTTAAGACTTATTGCAAAAAGCTTCGAGGTTAATTTCCCCCAAGTCTGTGGTTCGAGAAGCCAGGCAGGACTTAGGTTCTGTTTAACTCTTATTGCAAAATGCTTCAAGGTTAATTTCCTCCAAGTCTGTGGTCCGAGGAGCCAGGCAGGACTTGGGTTCTGTTTAACACTTAGTGAAAACACTTCGAGGTTAATTTCCCCCAAGACTATGGTCCGAGGAGCCAGGCAGGACTTGGGTTCTGTTTAACACTTAGTGAAAATGCTTCGAGGTTAATTTCCCGCAAGTCTGTGGTCCAAGGAGCCAGGCAGGACTTGGGTTCTGTTTAACACTTATTGCAAAATGCTTCGAGGTTAATTTCCCCCAAGTCTGTGGTTCGAGGAGTCAGGTAGGACTTGGGTTCTGTTTAACACTTAGTGAAAACGCTTCGAGGTTAATTTCCCCTAAGTCTGTGGTCCAAGGAGCCAGGCAGGACGTGGGTTCTGTTTAACACTTATTGCAAAATGCTTCGAGGTTAATTTCCCCCAAGTCTGTGGTCCGAGGAGTCAGGTAGGACTTGGGTTCTGTTTAACACTTAGTGAAAACGCTTCGAGGTTAATTTCCCCCAAGTCTGTGGTCCAAGGAGCCAGGCAGGACTTGGGTTCTATTTAACACTTATTGCAAAATGCTTCGAGGTTAATTTCCCCCAAGTCTGTGGTCCGAGGAGCCAGGCAGGACTTGGGTTTTGTTTAACACTTAGTGAAAATGCTTTGAGGTTAATTTCCCCCAAGTCTGTGGTCCGAGGAGCCAGGCAGGACTTGGGTTCTATATAACATTTAGTGAAAATGCTTCGAGGTTAATTTTCCCCAAGTCAGTAGTCCGAGGAGCCAGGCAGGACTTGGGTTTTGTTTAACACTTAATGAAAATGCTTCGAGGTTAATTTCCCCCAAGTCTGTGGTCCAAGGAGCCAGGCAAGACATGGGTTCTGTTTAAGACTTATTGCAAAAAGCTTCGAGGTTAATTTCCCCCAAGTCTGTGGTTCGAGAAGCCAGGCAGGACTTAGGTTCTGTTTAACACTTATTGCAAAATGCTTCAAGGTTAATTTCCTCCAAGTCTGTGGTCCGAGGAGCCAGGCAGGACTTGGGTTCTGTTTAACACTTAGTGAAAACACTTCGAGGTTAATTTCCCCCAAGACTATGGTCCGAGGAGCCAGGCAGGACTTGGGTTCTGTTTAACACTTAGTGAAAATGCTTCGAGGTTAATTTCCCGCAAGTCTGTGGTCCAAGGAGCCAGGCAGGACTTGGGTTCTGTTTAACACTTATTGCAAAATGCTTCGAGGTTAATTTCCCCCAAGTCTGTGGTTCGAGGAGTCAGGTAGGACTTGGGTTCTGTTTAACACTTAGTGAAAACGCTTCGAGGTTAATTTCCCCTAAGTCTGTGGTCCAAGGAGCCAGGCAGGACTTGGGTTCTGTTTAACACTTATTGCAAAATGCTTCGAGGTTAATTTCCCCCAAGTCTGTGGTCCGAGGAGTCAGGTAGGACTTGGGTTCTGTTTAACACTTAGTGAAAACGCTTCGAGGTTAATTTCCCCCAAGTCTGTGGTCCAAGGAGCCAGGCAGGACTTGGGTTCTATTTAACACTTATTGCAAAATGCTTCGAGGTTAATTTCCCCCAAGTCTGTGGTCCGAGGAGTCAGGTAGGACTTGGGTTCTGTTTAACACTTAGTGAAAACGCTTCGAGGTTAATTTCCCCCAAGTCTGTGGTCCAAGGAGCCATGCAGGACTTGGGTTCTGTTTAACACTTATTGCAAAATGCTTCGAGGTTAATTTCCCCCAAGTCTGTGGTCCGAGGAGTCAGACAGGATTTGGGTTCTGTTTAACACTTAGTGAAAACGCTTCGAGGTTAATTTCCCCCAAGTCTGTGGTCCGAAGAGCCAGGCAAGACTTAGGTTCTGTTTAACACTTATTACAAAATGCTTCGAGGTTAATTTCCCCCAAGTCTGTGGTCCGATGAGTTAGGCAGGACTTGGGTTCTGTTTAACACTTAGTGAAAACGCTTCGAGGTTAATTTCCCCCAAGTTTGTGGTCCGAGGAGCTAGGCAGGACTTGAGTTCTGTTTAACACTTAGTGAAAATGCTTCGAGGCTAATTTCCCCCAAGTCTGTGGTCCGAGGAGCCAGGCAGGACTTGAGTTCTGTTTAACACTTAGTGAAAATGCTTCGAGGTTAATTTCCCCCAAGTCTGTGGTCCGAGGAGCCAGGCAGGACTTGGGTTCTATATAACATTTAGTGAAAACGCTTCGAGGTTAATTTTCCCCAAGTCTGTAGTCCGAGGAGCCAGGCAGGACTTGGGTTTTGTTTAACACTTAATGAAAATGCTTCGAGGTTAATTTCCCCCAAGTCTGTGGTCCAAGGAGCCAGGCAAGACATGGGTTCTGTTTAAGACTTATTGCAAAAAGCTTCGAGGTTAATTTCCCCCAAGTCTGTGGTTCGAGAAGCCAGGCAGGACTTAGGTTCTGTTTAACTCTTATTGCAAAATGCTTCAAGGTTAATTTCCTCCAAGTCTGTGGTCCGAGGAGCCAGGCAGGACTTGGGTTCTGTTTAACACTTAGTGAAAACACTTCGAGGTTAATTTCCCCCAAGACTATGGTCCGAGGAGCCAGGCAGGACTTGGGTTCTGTTTAACACTTAGTGAAAATGCTTCGAGGTTAATTTCCCGCAAGTCTGTGGTCCAAGGAGCCAGGCAGGACTTGGGTTCTGTTTAACACTTATTGCAAAATGCTTCGAGGTTAATTTCCCCCAAGTCTGTGGTCCGAGGAGTCAGGTAGGACTTGGGTTCTGTTTAACACTTAGTGAAAACGCTTCGAGGTTAATTTCCCCTAAGTCTGTGGTCCAAGGAGCCAGGCAGGACTTGGGTTCTGTTTAACACTTATTGCAAAATGCTTCGAGGTTAATTTTCCCCAAGTCTGTGGTCCGAGGAGTCAGGTAGGACTTGGGTTCTGTTTAACACTTAGTGAAAAAGGTTCGAGGTTAATTTCCCCCAAGTCTGTGGTCCAAGGAGCCAGGCAGGACTTGGGTTCTATTTAACACTTATTGCAAAATGCTTCGAGGTTAATTTCCCCCAAGTCTGTGGTCCGAGGAGTCAGGTAGGACTTGGGTTCTATTTAACACTTAGTGAAAACGCTTCGAGGTTAATTTCCCCCAAGTCTGTGGTCCAAGGAGCCATGCAGGACTTGGGTTCTGTTTAACACTTATTGCAAAATGCTTCGAGGTTAATTTCCCCCAAGTCTGTGGTCCGAGGAGTCAGACAGGATTTGGGTTCTGTTTAACACTTAGTGAAAACGCTTCGAGGTTAATTTCCCCCAAGTCTGTGGTCCGAAGAGCCAGGCAAGACTTAGGTTCTGTTTAACACTTATTACAAAATGCTTCGAGGTTAATTTCCCCCAAGTCTGTGGTCCGATGAGTTAGGCAGGACTTGGGTTCTGTTTAACACTTAGTGAAAACGCTTCGAGGTTAATTTCCCCCAAGTTTGTGGTCCGAGGAGCTAGGCAGGACTTGAGTTCTGTTTAACACTTAGTGAAAATGCTTCGAGGTTAATTTCCCCCAAGTCTGTGGTCCGAGGAGCCAGGCAGGACTTGAGTTCTGTTTAACACTTAGTGAAAATGCTTCGAGGTTAATTTCCCCAAGTCTGTGGTCCGAGGAGCCAGGCAGGACTTGGGTTTTGTTTAACACTTAGTGAAAATGCTTTGAGGTTAATTTCCCCCAAGTCTGTGGTCCGAGGAGCCAGGCAGGACTTGGGTTCTATATAACATTTAGTGAAAATGCTTCGAGGTTAATTTCCCCCAAGTCTGTAGTCCGAGGAGCCAGGCAGGACTTGGGTTTTGTTTAACACTTAATGAAAATGCTTCGAGGTTAATTTCCCCCAAGTCTGTGGTCCAAGGAGCCAGGCAAGACATGGGTTCTGTTTAAGACTTATTGCAAAAAGCTTCGAGGTTAATTTCCCCCAAGTCTGTGGTTCGAGAAGCCAGGCAGGACTTAGGTTCTGTTTAACACTTATTGCAAAATGCTTCAAGGTTAATTTCCTCCAAGTCTGTGGTCCGAGGAGCCAGGCAGGACTTGGGTTCTGTTTAACACTTAGTGAAAACACTTCGAGGTTAATTTCCCCCAAGACTATGGTCCGAGGAGCCAGGCAGGACTTGGGTTCTGTTTAACACTTAGTGAAAATGCTTCGAGGTTAATTTCCCGCAAGTCTGTGGTCCAAGGAGCCAGGCAGGACTTGGGTTCTGTTTAACACTTATTGCAAAATGCTTCGAGGTTAATTTCCCCCAAGTCTGTGGTCCGAGGAGTCAGGTAGGACTTGGGTTCTGTTTAACACTTAGTGAAAACGCTTCGAGGTTAATTTCCCCTAAGTCTGTGGTCCAAGGAGCCAGGCAGGACTTGGGTTCTGTTTAACACTTATTGCAAAATGCTTCGAGGTTAATTTTCCCCAAGTCTGTGGTCCGAGGAGTCAGGTAGGACTTGGGTTCTGTTTAACACTTAGTGAAAAAGCTTCGAGGTTAATTTCCCCCAAGTCTGTGGTCCAAGGAGCCAGGCAGGACTTGGGTTCTATTTAACACTTATTGCAAAATGCTTCGAGGTTAATTTCCCCCAAGTCTGTGGTCCGAGGAGTCAGACAGGATTTGGGTTCTGTTTAACACTTAGTGAAAACGCTTCGAGGTTAATTTCCCCCAAGTCTGTGGTCCGAAGAGCCAGGCAAGACTTAGGTTCTGTTTAACACTTATTACAAAATGCTTCGAGGTTAATTTCCCCAAAGTCTGTGGTCCGATGAGTTAGGCAGGACTTGGGTTCTGTTTAACACTTAGTGAAAACTCTTCGAGGTTAATTTCCCCCAAGTCTGTGGTCTGAGGAGCCAGGCAGGACTTGGGTTCTGTTTAACACTTAGTGAAAACGCTTCGAGGTTAATTTCCCCCAAGTTTGTGGTCCGAGGAGCTAGGCAGGACTTGAGTTCTGTTTAACACTTAGTGAAAATGCTTCGAGGTTAATTTCCCCCAAGTCTGTGGTCCAAGGAGCCAGGCAGGACTTGAGTTCTGTTTAACACTTAGTGAAAATGCTACGAGGTTAATTTCCCCCAAGTCTGTGGTCCGAGGAGCCAGGCAGGACTTGGGTTTTGTTTAACACTTAGTGAAAATGCTTTGAGGTTAATTTCCCCCAAGTCTGTGGTCCGAGGAGCCAGGCAGGACTTGGGTTCTATATAACATTTAGTGAAAATGCTTCGAGGTTAATTTTCCCCAAGTCTGTAGTCCGAGGAGCCAGGCAGGACTTGGGTTTTGTTTAACACTTAATGAAAATGCTTCGAGGTTAATTTCCCCCAAGTCTGTGGTCCAAGGAGCCAGGCAAGACATGGGTTCTGTTTAAGACTTATTGCAAAAAGCTTCGAGGTTAATTTCCCCCAAGTCTGTGGTTCGAGAAGCCAGGCAGGACTTAGGTTCTGTTTAACACTTATTGCAAAATGCTTCAAGGTTAATTTCCTCCAAGTCTGTGGTCCGAGGAGCCAGGCAGGACTTGGGTTCTGTTTAACACTTAGTGAAAACACTTCGAGGTTAATTTCCCCCAAGACTATGGTCCGAGGAGCCAGGCAGGACTTGGGTTCTGTTTAACACTTAGTGAAAATGCTTCGAGGTTAATTTCCCGCAAGTCTGTGGTCCAAGGAGCCAGGCAGGACTTGGGTTCTGTTTAACACTTATTGCAAAATGCTTCGAGGTTAATTTCCCCCAAGTCTGTGGTTCGAGGAGTCAGGTAGGACTTGGGTTCTGTTTAACACTTAGTGAAAACGCTTCGAGGTTAATTTCCCCTAAGTCTGTGGTCCAAGGAGCCAGGCAGGACGTGGGTTCTGTTTAACACTTATTGCAAAATGCTTCGAGGTTAATTTCCCCCAAGTCTGTGGTCCGAGGAGTCAGGTAGGACTTGGGTTCTGTTTAACACTTAGTGAAAACGCTTCGAGGTTAATTTCCCCCAAGTCTGTGGTCCAAGGAGCCAGGCAGGACTTGGGTTCTATTTAACACTTATTGCAAAATGCTTCGAGGTTAATTTCCCCCAAGTCTGTGGTCCGAGGAGCCAGGCAGGACTTGGGTTTTGTTTAACACTTAGTGAAAATGCTTTGAGGTTAATTTCCCCCAAGTCTGTGGTCCGAGGAGCCAGGCAGGACTTGGGTTCTATATAACATTTAGTGAAAATGCTTCGAGGTTAATTTTCCCCAAGTCTGTAGTCCGAGGAGCCAGGCAGGACTTGGGTTTTGTTTAACACTTAATGAAAATGCTTCGAGGTTAATTTCCCCCAAGTCTGTGGTCCAAGGAGCCAGGCAAGACATGGGTTCTGTTTAAGACTTATTGCAAAAAGCTTCGAGGTTAATTTCCCCCAAGTCTGTGGTTCGAGAAGCCAGGCAGGACTTAGGTTCTGTTTAACACTTATTGCAAAATGCTTCAAGGTTAATTTCCTCCAAGTCTGTGGTCCGAGGAGCCAGGCAGGACTTGGGTTCTGTTTAACACTTAGTGAAAACACTTCGAGGTTAATTTCCCCCAAGACTATGGTCCGAGGAGCCAGGCAGGACTTGGGTTCTGTTTAACACTTAGTGAAAATGCTTCGAGGTTAATTTCCCGCAAGTCTGTGGTCCAAGGAGCCAGGCAGGACTTGGGTTCTGTTTAACACTTATTGCAAAATGCTTCGAGGTTAATTTCCCCCAAGTCTGTGGTTCGAGGAGTCAGGTAGGACTTGGGTTCTGTTTAACACTTAGTGAAAACGCTTCGAGGTTAATTTCCCCTAAGTCTGTGGTCCAAGGAGCCAGGCAGGACGTGGGTTCTGTTTAACACTTATTGCAAAATGCTTCGAGGTTAATTTCCCCCAAGTCTGTGGTCCGAGGAGTCAGGTAGGACTTGGGTTCTGTTTAACACTTAGTGAAAACGCTTCGAGGTTAATTTCCCCCAAGTCTGTGGTCCAAGGAGCCAGGCAGGACTTGGGTTCTATTTAACACTTATTGCAAAATGCTTCGAGGTTAATTTCCCCCAAGTCTGTGGTCCGAGGAGTCAGGTAGGACTTGGGTTCTGTTTAACACTTAGTGAAAACGCTTCGAGGTTAATTTCCCCCAAGTCTGTGGTCCAAGGAGCCATGCAGGACTTGGGTTCTGTTTAACACTTATTGCAAAATGCTTCGAGGTTAATTTCCCCCAAGTCTGTGGTCCGAGGAGTCAGACAGGATTTGGGTTCTGTTTAACACTTAGTGAAAACGCTTCGAGGTTAATTTCCCCCAAGTCTGTGGTCCGAAGAGCCAGGCAAGACTTAGGTTCTGTTTAACACTTATTACAAAATGCTTCGAGGTTAATTTCCCCCAAGTCTGTGGTCCGATGAGTTAGGCAGGACTTGGGTTCTGTTTAACACTTAGTGAAAACGCTTCGAGGTTAATTTCCCCCAAGTTTGTGGTCCGAGGAGCTAGGCAGGACTTGAGTTCTGTTTAACACTTAGTGAAAATGCTTCGAGGCTAATTTCCCCCAAGTCTGTGGTCCGAGGAGCCAGGCAGGACTTGAGTTCTGTTTAACACTTAGTGAAAATGCTTCGAGGTTAATTTCCCCCAAGTCTGTGGTCCGAGGAGCCAGGCAGGACTTGGGTTCTATATAACATTTAGTGAAAACGCTTCGAGGTTAATTTTCCCCAAGTCTGTAGTCCGAGGAGCCAGGCAGGACTTGGGTTTTGTTTAACACTTAATGAAAATGCTTCGAGGTTAATTTCCCCCAAGTCTGTGGTCCAAGGAGCCAGGCAAGACATGGGTTCTGTTTAAGACTTATTGCAAAAAGCTTCGAGGTTAATTTCCCCCAAGTCTGTGGTTCGAGAAGCCAGGCAGGACTTAGGTTCTGTTTAACTCTTATTGCAAAATGCTTCAAGGTTAATTTCCTCCAAGTCTGTGGTCCGAGGAGCCAGGCAGGACTTGGGTTCTGTTTAACACTTAGTGAAAACACTTCGAGGTTAATTTCCCCCAAGACTATGGTCCGAGGAGCCAGGCAGGACTTGGGTTCTGTTTAACACTTAGTGAAAATGCTTCGAGGTTAATTTCCCGCAAGTCTGTGGTCCAAGGAGCCAGGCAGGACTTGGGTTCTGTTTAACACTTATTGCAAAATGCTTCGAGGTTAATTTCCCCCAAGTCTGTGGTTCGAGGAGTCAGGTAGGACTTGGGTTCTGTTTAACACTTAGTGAAAACGCTTCGAGGTTAATTTCCCCTAAGTCTGTGGTCCAAGGAGCCAGGCAGGACGTGGGTTCTGTTTAACACTTATTGCAAAATGCTTCGAGGTTAATTTCCCCCAAGTCTGTGGTCCGAGGAGTCAGGTAGGACTTGGGTTCTGTTTAACACTTAGTGAAAACGCTTCGAGGTTAATTTCCCCCAAGTCTGTGGTCCAAGGAGCCAGGCAGGACTTGGGTTCTGTTTAACACTTATTGCAAAATGCTTCGAGGTTAATTTCCCCCAAGTCTGTGGTCCGAGGAGCCAGGCAGGACTTGGGTTTTGTTTAACACTTAGTGAAAATGCTTTGAGGTTAATTTCCCCCAAGTCTGTGGTCCGAGGAGCCAGGCAGGACTTGGGTTCTATATAACATTTAGTGAAAATGCTTCGAGGTTAATTTTCCCCAAGTCTGTAGTCCGAGGAGCCAGGCAGGACTTGGGTTTTGTTTAACACTTAATGAAAATGCTTCGAGGTTAATTTCCCCCAAGTCTGTGGTCCAAGGAGCCAGGCAAGACATGGGTTCTGTTTAAGACTTATTGCAAAAAGCTTCGAGGTTAATTTCCCCCAAGTCTGTGGTTCGAGAAGCCAGGCAGGACTTAGGTTCTGTTTAACACTTATTGCAAAATGCTTCAAGGTTAATTTCCTCCAAGTCTGTGGTCCGAGGAGCCAGGCAGGACTTGGGTTCTGTTTAACACTTAGTGAAAACACTTCGAGGTTAATTTCCCCCAAGACTATGGTCCGAGGAGCCAGGCAGGACTTGGGTTCTGTTTAACACTTAGTGAAAATGCTTCGAGGTTAATTTCCCGCAAGTCTGTGGTCCAAGGAGCCAGGCAGGACTTGGGTTCTGTTTAACACTTATTGCAAAATGCTTCGAGGTTAATTTCCCCCAAGTCTGTGGTTCGAGGAGTCAGGTAGGACTTGGGTTCTGTTTAACACTTAGTGAAAACGCTTCGAGGTTAATTTCCCCTAAGTCTGTGGTCCAAGGAGCCAGGCAGGACGTGGGTTCTGTTTAACACTTATTGCAAAATGCTTCGAGGTTAATTTCCCCCAAGTCTGTGGTCCGAGGAGTCAGGTAGGACTTGGGTTCTGTTTAACACTTAGTGAAAACGCTTCGAGGTTAATTTCCCCCAAGTCTGTGGTCCAAGGAGCCAGGCAGGACTTGGGTTCTATTTAACACTTATTGCAAAATGCTTCGAGGTTAATTTCCCCCAAGTCTGTGGTCCGAGGAGTCAGGTAGGACTTGGGTTCTGTTTAACACTTAGTGAAAACGCTTCGAGGTTAATTTCCCCCAAGTCTGTGGTCCAAGGAGCCATGCAGGACTTGGGTTCTGTTTAACACTTATTGCAAAATGCTTCGAGGTTAATTTCCCCCAAGTCTGTGGTCCGAGGAGTCAGACAGGATTTGGGTTCTGTTTAACACTTAGTGAAAACGCTTCGAGGTTAATTTCCCCCAAGTCTGTGGTCCGAAGAGCCAGGCAAGACTTAGGTTCTGTTTAACACTTATTACAAAATGCTTCGAGGTTAATTTCCCCCAAGTCTGTGGTCCGATGAGTTAGGCAGGACTTGGGTTCTGTTTAACACTTAGTGAAAACGCTTCGAGGTTAATTTCCCCCAAGTTTGTGGTCCGAGGAGCTAGGCAGGACTTGAGTTCTGTTTAACACTTAGTGAAAATGCTTCGAGGCTAATTTCCCCCAAGTCTGTGGTCCGAGGAGCCAGGCAGGACTTGAGTTCTGTTTAACACTTAGTGAAAATGCTTCGAGGTTAATTTCCCCCAAGTCTGTGGTCCGAGGAGCCAGGCAGGACTTGGGTTCTATATAACATTTAGTGAAAACGCTTCGAGGTTAATTTTCCCCAAGTCTGTAGTCCGAGGAGCCAGGCAGGACTTGGGTTTTGTTTAACACTTAATGAAAATGCTTCGAGGTTAATTTCCCCCAAGTCTGTGGTCCAAGGAGCCAGGCAAGACATGGGTTCTGTTTAAGACTTATTGCAAAAAGCTTCGAGGTTAATTTCCCCCAAGTCTGTGGTTCGAGAAGCCAGGCAGGACTTAGGTTCTGTTTAACTCTTATTGCAAAATGCTTCAAGGTTAATTTCCTCCAAGTCTGTGGTCCGAGGAGCCAGGCAGGACTTGGGTTCTGTTTAACACTTAGTGAAAACACTTCGAGGTTAATTTCCCCCAAGACTATGGTCCGAGGAGCCAGGCAGGACTTGGGTTCTGTTTAACACTTAGTGAAAATGCTTCGAGGTTAATTTCCCGCAAGTCTGTGGTCCAAGGAGCCAGGCAGGACTTGGGTTCTGTTTAACACTTATTGCAAAATGCTTCGAGGTTAATTTCCCCCAAGTCTGTGGTCCGAGGAGTCAGGTAGGACTTGGGTTCTGTTTAACACTTAGTGAAAACGCTTCGAGGTTAATTTCCCCTAAGTCTGTGGTCCAAGGAGCCAGGCAGGACTTGGGTTCTGTTTAACACTTATTGCAAAATGCTTCGAGGTTAATTTTCCCCAAGTCTGTGGTCCGAGGAGTCAGGTAGGACTTGGGTTCTGTTTAACACTTAGTGAAAAAGGTTCGAGGTTAATTTCCCCCAAGTCTGTGGTCCAAGGAGCCAGGCAGGACTTGGGTTCTATTTAACACTTATTGCAAAATGCTTCGAGGTTAATTTCCCCCAAGTCTGTGGTCCGAGGAGTCAGGTAGGACTTGGGTTCTATTTAACACTTAGTGAAAACGCTTCGAGGTTAATTTCCCCCAAGTCTGTGGTCCAAGGAGCCATGCAGGACTTGGGTTCTGTTTAACACTTATTGCAAAATGCTTCGAGGTTAATTTCCCCCAAGTCTGTGGTCCGAGGAGTCAGACAGGATTTGGGTTCTGTTTAACACTTAGTGAAAACGCTTCGAGGTTAATTTCCCCCAAGTCTGTGGTCCGAAGAGCCAGGCAAGACTTAGGTTCTGTTTAACACTTATTGCAAAATGCTTCGAGGTTAATTTCCCCCAAGTCTGTGGTCCGATGAGTTAGGCAGGACTTGGGTTCTGTTTAACACTTAGTGAAAACGCTTCGAGGTTAATTTCCCCCAAGTTTGTGGTCCGAGGAGCTAGGCAGGACTTGAGTTCTGTTTAACACTTAGTGAAAATGCTTCGAGGTTAATTTCCCCCAAGTCTGTGGTCCGAGGAGCCAGGCAGGACTTGAGTTCTGTTTAACACTTAGTGAAAATGCTTCGAGGTTAATTTCCCCAAGTCTGTGGTCCGAGGAGCCAGGCAGGACTTGGGTTTTGTTTAACACTTAGTGAAAATGCTTTGAGGTTAATTTCCCCCAAGTCTGTGGTCCGAGGAGCCAGGCAGGACTTGGGTTCTATATAACATTTAGTGAAAATGCTTCGAGGTTAATTTCCCCCAAGTCTGTAGTCCGAGGAGCCAGGCAGGACTTGGGTTTTGTTTAACACTTAATGAAAATGCTTCGAGGTTAATTTCCCCCAAGTCTGTGGTCCAAGGAGCCAGGCAAGACATGGGTTCTGTTTAAGACTTATTGCAAAAAGCTTCGAGGTTAATTTCCCCCAAGTCTGTGGTTCGAGAAGCCAGGCAGGACTTAGGTTCTGTTTAACACTTATTGCAAAATGCTTCAAGGTTAATTTCCTCCAAGTCTGTGGTCCGAGGAGCCAGGCAGGACTTGGGTTCTGTTTAACACTTAGTGAAAACACTTCGAGGTTAATTTCCCCCAAGACTATGGTCCGAGGAGCCAGGCAGGACTTGGGTTCTGTTTAACACTTAGTGAAAATGCTTCGAGGTTAATTTCCCGCAAGTCTGTGGTCCAAGGAGCCAGGCAGGACTTGGGTTCTGTTTAACACTTATTGCAAAATGCTT
Source organism: Quercus robur (assembly GCF_932294415.1). Lineage (NCBI taxonomy): Eukaryota > Viridiplantae > Streptophyta > Magnoliopsida > Fagales > Fagaceae > Quercus > Quercus robur. The sequence goes on along the minus strand of NC_065543.1, from coordinate 13,692,298 downwards.
CGAGGTTAATTTCCCCCAAGTCTGTGGTCCGAGGAGTCAGGTAGGACTTGGGTTCTGTTTAACACTTAGTGAAAACGCTTCGAGGTTAATTTCCCCTAAGTCTGTGGTCCAAGGAGCCAGGCAGGACTTGGGTTCTGTTTAACACTTATTGCAAAATGCTTCGAGGTTAATTTTCCCCAAGTCTGTGGTCCGAGGAGTCAGGTAGGACTTGGGTTCTGTTTAACACTTAGTGAAAAAGCTTCGAGGTTAATTTCCCCCAAGTCTGTGGTCCAAGGAGCCAGGCAGGACTTGGGTTCTATTTAACACTTATTGCAAAATGCTTCGAGGTTAATTTCCCCCAAGTCTGTGGTCCGAGGAGTCAGACAGGATTTGGGTTCTGTTTAACACTTAGTGAAAACGCTTCGAGGTTAATTTCCCCCAAGTCTGTGGTCCGAAGAGCCAGGCAAGACTTAGGTTCTGTTTAACACTTATTACAAAATGCTTCGAGGTTAATTTCCCCAAAGTCTGTGGTCCGATGAGTTAGGCAGGACTTGGGTTCTGTTTAACACTTAGTGAAAACTCTTCGAGGTTAATTTCCCCCAAGTCTGTGGTCTGAGGAGCCAGGCAGGACTTGGGTTCTGTTTAACACTTAGTGAAAACGCTTGGAGATTAATTTCCCCCAAGTCTGTGGTCCGAGGAGCCAGGCAGGACTTGGGTTCTGTTTAACACTTATTGCAAAATGCTTCGAGATTAATTTCCCCCAACTCTGTGGTCCGAGGAGCCAGGCAGTACTTGGGTTTTGTTTAACACTTAGTGAAAACGCTTCGAGGTTAATTTCCCCCAAGTCTGTGGTCCGAGGAGCGAGGCAGGACTTGAGTTCTGTTTAACACTTAGTGAAAATGCTTCGAGGTTAATTTCCCCCAAGTCTGTGGTCCGAGGAGCCAGGCATGACTTGGGTTTTGTTTAACACTTAGTGAAAATGCTTCGAGGTTAATTTCCCCCAAGTCTGTGGTCCGAGGAGCCAGGCATGACTTGGGTTTTGTTTAACACTTAGTGAAAATGCTTCGAGGTTAATTTCCCCCAAGTCTGTGGTCCGAGGAGCCAGGCAGGACTTGGGTTCTATTTAACAGTTAGTGAAAATGCTTCGAGGTTAATTTCCCCCAAGTCTGTAGTCCGAGGAGCCAGGCAGGACTTGGGTTTTGTTTAACACTTAATGAAAATGCTTCGAGGTTAATTTCCCCCAAGTCTGTGGTCCGAGGAGCCAGGCAAGACATGGGTTCTGTTTAAGACTTATTGCAAAATGCTTCGAGGTTAATTTCCCCCAAGTCTGTGGTTCGAGAAGCCAGGCAGGACTTAGGTTTTGTTTAACACTTATTGCGAAATGCTTCAAGGTTAATTTCCTCCAAGTCTGTGGTCCGAGGAGCCAGGCAGGACTTGGGTTCTGTTTAACACTTAGTGAAAACGCTTCGAGGTTAATTTCCCCCAAGTCTATGGTCCGAGGAGCCAGACAGGACTTGGGTTCTGTTTAACACTTAGTGAAAACGCTTCGAGGTTAATTTCCCCCAAGTCTGTGGTTCGAGGAGCCAGGCAGGACTTGGGTTCTGTTTGACACTTAGTGAAAATGCTTCGAGGTTAAGGCTTCGTTTGAATCGACTTCAAAGTGATTCTGGAAATGATTTTTCGGAAAATAGGTGTGTTTGGTTGGTCCGAAAAATTCTATTTTCTGGAAATTGAAATCCGTTGACCGAAAAAAAAGGCCTTTGACCACGGAAATCAATTACCGCCTCTATTTTCACTTCAAAGGATTTCCGGAAAAAGAGAGAGAGAGAGAGAGAGAGAGAGAGAGAGTGCGCGCGCGAGGGAGAAGACCAGTCCGCGCCGATCTCCAGTCCGAGCTCCAGTCCGCGAGAGGATAAGACCAGTCCGACGACGGTGATCGACGCTTCGCGAGATCGCGCCGTCGATCGCGATCTCGCGAAGTGTCGATCGCGATCTCGCCTTCGCGAGATCGCGCCGGATCGAGATCACGATCAACGGCGCGATCTCGCGAAGCGTCGTTCGCGAGATCGCGCCGTTGATCGCGATCTCGCCTTCGCGAGATCGCGCCGGATCGAGATCGCGATCGACGGCGCGATCTCGCGAAGCGTCGATCGCGATCTCGCGAACGCGAGATCGCGCCGTCGCGAGATCATGACGTTGATCGCGATCTCGCCTTCGCGAGATCGCGCCGGCGAGATCGCGATCGCGCGATCTGGATTTGTGTTTTCTGGGTTGTGGCTTGTGTGTTTTCCTTTCTTCTTTTCCAAACACTAGAAAATATTTTCCGGAAATTTTTTTGAAATGCAACCAAACACACAGAAATATTTTCCTTTTCCAGAAATTAGCATTTCCGGAAAGTATGTATTTTCCGGAAAACGTTTTACGGCAACCAAACACAGCCTAATTTCCCTCAAGTCTATGATCCGAGGAGCCAGGCAGGACTTGGGTTCTGTTTAACACTTTGTGAAAACGCTTCGAGGTTAATTTCCCCCAAGTCTGTGGTCCGAGGAGCTAGGCAGGACTTGGGTTCTGTTTAACACTTAGACCAAGTAGCTGTACAGTAATGTGGCGCCAAGAATTATGACTTTCATTAATAACAGTACCTTTTTAGGTTATTTACATTCCAAGAGTGTGGCACTACATGTTCATCCAAATCTTCCAAAAAGTAGGCTCCTATGCCAGCTATGGAAGTGATACGATATGGGCCTTCCCAATTTGGTCCAAGCTTCCCCCACGTAGGGTTTCTCGTAGTGCCAAGGACTTTCCTTAGTACCAGATCCCTAGGCGTCAAGGGCCTCAATTTCACCTTGGCATCGTAACCTTGCTTGAGCTTTTGCTGATAGTGGGCAAGCTGGACCATTGCGCTTTCCCTCCTTTCCTCGATGAGATCCAAGCTTTTTTCCAGAAGTCCGTTGTTGACACTGGGGCAGAATGCAGTGGTCCTTTGTGTTGGGAAGTTTACCTCCAGTAGAATGACAGCCTCGGCCCCATAGGTCATCGAAAAGGGGGTTTCCCTTGTGGACTTGCAGGGTGTGGTGCGATATGTCTATAAGACATGGCCCAACTCTTCAACCCATCTCCCTTTCGCGTCATCTAACCTCTTTTTCAGCCCATTCACAATAGTTTTGTTAACGGCCTCTGCCTGCCCATTACCTTGCGGGTAAGCTGGTGTGGAGTATCTGTTGGTAATTCCTAGCTCACTGCAGTACCTTCTGAAAGCTTTACTATCAGTGTGTGAGGTATTCCGAATCTAGTGACGATATTTTTCCAAATAAATTTCTTGGCATCAACGTCCCTAATATTTGCCGACGCCTCAGCTTCGACCCATTTCATGAAATAATTCGTGCCGACGAGGATAAATCTCTTATTCCCTGCTGCTTTGGGGAATGGTCCCAGGATGTCTAGGCCCCACTGTGCGAATGGCCAAGGGCTGGACAGTGGGTTAAGGTTTCCTCCAGGCTGGTGTATATTCGGAGCGAACCTTTGACACTGGTCGCACTTCTTCACATATTCCTGCGCCTCTTTTTGCACGCTTGGCCACCAGTAACCTTGCGTTATGGCCCTATAGGATAAGGACCTACCCCCCGTATGACTTCCACAAATTCCTTCGTGCAGTTTCTCCAGGATGAGTTCAGTGGCCTCTGGGTGCACACACAACAAGTATGGCCCTGAGAATGAGCGCAGGTACAGTTTCGAGTCCTCGGACAACCAGAATCGAGAGGCCTTTCTTCTAATCTTGTTGGCTTCATTCTTATCGTCTAGTAAGGTGTCGTGCTTTAAGAACAGCACTAGAGGATCTATCCAACTAGTCCCAGCCCTGACGTTGTGGACTCGTATTTCATTGGCCTTTGTCGTCGTTGGGCGGTAGAGATCTTCTACTAGAATAACCCGAGGAAGCGGCTGAGTCGAGGAGGTGGCTAGCGTTGCAAGAGAATCAGCATGGGTGTTCCCGCTTCTTGACACATGCGCCAGATGGAAGTGACAAAATTGGGTCTGTAGGCGTTTAACCTGGGCTAGGTACTCTTTTATTCTTTCATCCTTCGCCTCCAACTCCCCATTTACTTGTCCGACGACGAGTCTTGAGTCTGAAAATATGCTCGTGGATCTTCCACCCAGTTTCTGGATCATTGACATTCCTTCCAATAGTGCCTCATACTCTGCCTCGTTATTCGTGGCCGAGAAACCAAGCCTTAACGATTTTTCGATAGCGATACCTTTGGGGGAGACCAGAACGAGCCCCACACCTGAGCCCCTTTGGTTGGCTGCGCCGTCGACGTGCGCATTCCACCAGCTGGGCTCTTGTTGAGTGATTGCACTTATCAGTTTCCCATCTGGGTTCAATGACCCTCCCCCTCCTTCTAGTATGGGCTCCACAAATTTAGCTACTAAATCTGCGAGGACCTGACCCTTCACAGCAGTGCGAGGCATGTACCTAATGTCAAAGGCGCCTAGGATCATTCCCCATTTTGCAATTCTGCCCGTGTAGTCGGCACTCCGGAGAATGGACTTTAGCGGAAGCTGAGTTAGTACAACCACAGTGTGTGCCTGGAAATAGTGAGGGAGCTTTCGCGTGGTTTGTACGATTGCCAAAATGGCCTTTTCGAGGGGGAGGTAGCGAGTCTCTGTCTCGTGCAGCGATTTGCTTACGTAGTAGACAGGCCGTTGCGTGCCATTGTCTTCTCGGATCAGTACTAAGCTCACTGCATGAGAGGCTACTGCGATGTAGGCGAACAACACCTTGTTGGCATCAGGACTAGACATAATTGGTGGTCGGGCGAGGTATTCTTTGAGCTGTTGGAAAGCTAAAGCACACTCCTCAGTCCACTTGAAGCCCTTCCACTTGTGCAATAGGAGGAAGAAAGGCCTGCATTTGTCCGCTGAGTAGGAGATGAAACGGTTTAAAGCAGCTATCATGTCGGTGAGCTTCTAGACCTCTTTGGGATTCCGAGGAGGCTGCAGTCTTTGAATAGCTTATTTGGTCAGGGTTAACTTCTATACCTCTGTGGGTCACCATGTAACCTAAGAATTTCCCTGATCCAACCCCAAATGAACACTTGGATGCGTTTAGTCGCAACTTGTACTTTCTCAGAATTCAAAAGATGTCGCTGAGGTCTCTGACGTCGTCGGCTACCAATTTGCTTTTTACCACCATGTCATCTATATACACTTCAATGCTCTTTCTCATCTACTGTTCAAACATCCTGGTCATCATCCTTTGGTAGGTTGACCCGGCATTCTTTAAGCCAAAGGGCATCACCTTATAATGATAATTTCTAACGGGGGTGACAAAAGATGTTTTTTCTTGGTCCTTAGCGGCCAAGGGTATCTAATGGTAGCCCTGGAAGGCGTCCAAAAAACTCATTCGGGGGTGTCCGACGGTCGAATCTACCAATCGGTCTATCCGTGGCATGGGGAAGGGATCCTTCGGGCAGGCCTTGTTTAGGTCCGTGAAGTCTACGCAGACCCGCCATTTTCCGTTCCTCTTCTTTACCACAACTGTGTTGGCTAACCATTCGGGGTAGAATACCTCCTTAATAGCCCCTGCTTTCTTCAATTTTGTGACCTCCTCTCTTACAGCGTCTGTATGTTCTTTCGACGGTCGCCGAGGAGGCTGCTTCTTAGGCGTTATAGTTGGGTTAACATTAAGGTGATGGTAGATGAAATCTGAGTCAACCCTAGGGGCCTCGTAGGGGTCCCAGGCGAATACGTCCACATTCTGTCGGAGAAATTCAATTAGTGTTGACTTCACTTGGGGCAGTAATTTTGTGCCGACTTGAAAAAACCTCTCGGGGTCTGATCCGACGAGTACTTTCTCCAGATCCTCACAGCTCACCTCCATGGCTAGTCCTCCACCACCTGAAGCTGGGACCGGGGTTATTAATTGCTATAAGCCATTCTCGACTGAGGTGGAAAGTTCACTATTTGGTCGTTGCGAGATTGCGGACACCATGCATTGCCTGGCCATCGCTTGGTTCCCTATTATTTCTTTGACTTGACCTTCTGACGGATACTTCACTTTTTGGTGTAGGGTTGATGGCACAGCCCCTAGTGCATGAAGCCATGGTCGGGCCACGATAGCTGTGTAGGGGGAGTACGCATCTACCACAATGAAGTTCACTTCCACCACGTTAGAGTCTGTTTGTACAGGCAGCCTGATTATGCCTTTCGGGGTGACTATTTTTCCTTCGAAACTAACCAAAGGGGAGTCGTATGCCGACAAGTCCTTTGGCTTCAGGTTCAGTCCTTTATATAAGTCGGGATACATTACTTCCACGACGCTGCCTTGATCAACTAGCACCCTCTTGACGTCATAACCCCCAATTCTGAGCGTGACGACTAGGGCGTCGTCGTGGGGTTGAAGGGTTCCCAGTTTTTCCTTATCCGAGAATCCGATTAAGGGCGTGGGACTCGCTCTGGCCCTTTTAGATTCCCTGCCATCGGCTTCAGACAGGAGCCTGCCCACTGACATTACTTTGAGAGGATTGGATCCGGTCCTTCCAGGTGCGGCGAGGATGACATTTATTGTGCCAATGGGCGGCCTCAATGCGCTTTGCCTGGTTTCGATGTTTGATTGTTCCTGCCATCCGACAAGGTGATGCAATAAATGTCTCAACTTCCCCTCTCGGACTAGCCGGTCCAAGTGGTTTTTCAGATTCCTGCAATCATCGGTGGTGTGGCTTGGCTCTTGGTGGTACGCGCAATATAGATTCTGATTACGTTTCGAGGGGTCACCTGCCATCTTGTTCGGCCATTGAAAGAACGGTTCACCCTTTACCTTCTCTAGGATCTTGTGTAGTGGTTCTCGGAACACAGCATGGACCGCTGGTGCCCTAGTGGAACCAGACTATTCTGAGTAATCTCTCCTCGGCCTATTACTGTTGATAATGCGGTCCGACCTGAAGTCCCTCCTCTCCTAAGGGACAACCTTAGCTTTGCCCTTCCCCGTCTGCTGGTCTTCCTCAACCCTTTTGTACTTGTCAATTCTGTCCATGAGTTGGCGCACGCTGGTGACTGGCTTCCCAGTGAGGGACTTTCTTAAGCTGTGCTCTGTCGGCAAGCCCCTCTTGAATGTACTAATGGCGACGTCATCGTAATTTCCTTCTATCTCATTATACATTTCCTAGTACCTGTCTGAGTAGGCCTTCAGTGTCTCCCCTTCTCACATGGACAAGGATAGGAGGGAATCTAGGGGCCGAGGGACTCTGTTTCTGGTAATGAAGCGGGAACCAAAACCCTGTGTCAGCTGTTTAAAGGAATCTATGGAATTCGGCTTAAGGGCATCAAACCATCTCATCGCCATAGGTCCCAAGCTGGACGGAAACACCTTACACATTAACGCCTCGTCCCTGGAATGGACGGCCATCCTCTGATTAAATTGGCTTACATGCTCTACTGGGTCAGTCCGACCATTGTATATGGAAAATGTTGGTTAATGGAACCGCCAAGGAAGCTCTGCCCTCTCTATTCTACGTGTGAAAGGCGACTAGGAGATGCGATCCAGGGCCTTGCTCATGGCATTGTTGGCCAGGCCTTGGTAAGATGGGCTTTTGTGGCCGCGTTTGCTAGGTCGCTCTTCCTCGTTGGAAAAAGTCTCGCTTGGAGGGGTTTTTGATCTCCGCCTGTATTCATTATCCTCATCACTGCTAGTGTCCGAGCCAAGTGAAGGACGTTTTCACTGCGCTCGGTGCAGCTTCTTCTTCAAATCATCAATTTCCTGCTGTAAAGCCTTTCAATCGTTTTGCTTATGGGATGCATGAAATTTCCCTTTCGAGCGGCTTCTGCTCGTGTGAGAGGTGTTCACACTGCCCTCTCGTTGCTTGTCTTGGTCTTTCTCCCGTTCGAGATTCAAAAAATTGTCCTGCCATTGGGAATTTGCACGTCCGGCTTGGCGCGGACCTGATCCTTCCATTTCTTACAGTTTCACTTGTCAAGACACAAGTTCTCCCCACAGACGGCGCCAATTGTAGGGTCGGTCTTTGGGGCCCAGGCCCAACAAGTAAGTGATTCTGGCCCAAAGAACCCTAGACAATGAATTTGTAGAGAGCGGGTTACAGAACTAGGGTTGGACGAAGTGAACGTTAGTTAATTGCATGCCATGCAGCAGTTTGAACGTAAGAATATCTCCTTAATGTCCATAGGATACTTAGTCCGAGGAACCGTATAGGTGCACCTCTGGTTCTGATCAAAGACTATTGCCTTGCTCTTTCTTCCTCTCTCCTTTCTGTTTTTCAATTTCCGATCCTTTCTTCATGGGGATTTCCTTCTCTTATATAGCCTCCTTAAATTGATAAGAGCCTTACACTTGTTAACCATCTGGACCTTCACTTGAGTGCCTGTCCCATCGGACATCCACCTTATCTTTCTGTGAGTTGCATTGGCCAATGTAACACTGTTCGCCTGTCTTCTCCACATTAATGCGGCTGGAAAAATAGCTTCCTTGTATTTAATGCGGCAGTTGTCGTCTCTCCCTGGACATCCTATGCTTTTGTTCTTCTCCCTGCTTTGTAAGGCTTATCCTGATAACCAATATTTGTTTAGAATGACTCCTTATTATGGATAGGATGCATGTTGGGCTTATATTTGGCGCGTCCGAGGAGACACTCCTCCTCGGACGTCTCCTTTAAATAAGTTTGGACTTATTAGGGTTGGGCTGGCAGTTGCTTTGGCGGCCCATTTTCCCTTTGGTCGTAGTTGGACTCTGTATAGGGCCCAAGGCCTGTCGTTTGACTTGGGAATTTTACCCTCACAATAGTGTAGAGACAAGTAAAGATACTATCGGCGCAAGAGAGTAATTGTAAGACAGCGTTGCATTTTTTTTTTTTTCTATTTTTTGGTTTTTGTGCAGGGAATTACGGATTTGTTGAGGAAGACAGATTTGGGGTTATTTATTTATTTATTTGTAATTAGGGATATGTTTACTTGAAAAAATTTCATATATTTTTAGGTTTTTTAGGTTTTTTTTTTTTTTTTTTGGTTGAGAAGATGGGTTTGTTAACATTATTGTACCAACTTTATTTCATTTTTTGAATTTTTTTTTCCAACAAATTTATAAGGGTCAATTATAAAATTTTAAAGTATAAATTAAATTTTTTTTGGGATGATCTAACTTTAAATATTTTGCTGCCTAATTCTAAATTTTGAGAGGGGTGGGGGTAGGAGGGTGGAAGTGGCGGTAAAGAAAATTTTAACCTATGTTGCAATTTTGTTTCATCTCAAATAGGAAGTTTCAAAAGTAAGGGAAATATAACCTTAATATTGTGTAGGTGGATTTTTTGTATGGAAATATAACCTTAATATTAAAAAAATAAAAAATAAAAAAAATTGTGTATTTTATTTGGCAAAACCACCCCATTTGAAGGGAAAAGACATTTTTCACTTGAAATTTCATTAACTAATTTTTTTTTAATTAATATTTAAAATGTTGTATACTAACTTGCTCTCAATTTTCCAAAATTATCTTATTTTATAAATAATATTTACTAATTTAAAATTTTAATTAAAGTTTTCTCAAAAAAAATTCAATTAAAGAGTATTTAAAATATTCTTCCAATCCAATGGTCAGATTTTGGATTTGAGTCTAGAACATTATGGAAATGTGTTGTTGTACCAACATACCAAGAAATTTTGATTGGTAACGCTCTTCTAATCCAACCGTTTGATTGAGCTCATAATTCATCAAAACCAATATTTTATCCAACTATTTCAATCCAATGTTCAAATTTTAAATTTGATTGCGGCACAAGATGGATGCGTGTCATCGTGTCCACCTATCATGAAACTTCAATCACTAAATATATCCAATACTCTTCTAAGAGAGTTATACATTATATAAGTATTACTAAGAATCGAGAAAATGACCTACAAAATACAACCAAAAACCTACAAAATGACCTCGAATAGATTTGCATATGACTTTTGACTTTGGCATTTTAAAACTTGAAACAGATAAAGGCATGAAAACCAAAAAAACCCTTAAAAAACACTGACCAATACTCAAAATCCACTTAAAACCTCCTTGATCAACCTAATTTTATCAAATCCAATGGTCTTGGAACCAACTTTGAAAAGATTGACCAAGTTTAATAGACTTTGACGAAGTTTCACAAGATTTGATTACTCTATTCTCATAATCTAATTGTCACTACCATTTACAAATACAAATAATTCACCACATTCAACCAATCTAACGGTCAAATTTTGGATCTCCATCTGGTTGCATGATGGACATGTGTTGCTATACCCACCCACTAGGAACCTTTGATTAACCCCATTAACACAATCCAACCATCCAAAATGGCTGAAACACGTCATTAAAGCTAGAAAATGACCGAAATACCCATAAACTTCTAAAGTGGTGAAAGTGCCCCTAAAAGCTTCAAAATTATCAAAATACATTTTATATCTGAAATAACCAAAATAGCCCATCTAATTGTCACTATACTTTAGAAACACAAATATTTAACCACAAATGTGGACGCATGTCGTATCTGCCTATAATGAAACTTCAATAACTACAAATTTCCAATACTCTACTGATTAAGAGAGTTATACACTATAAATATTATTAAGAATCAATAAAATGATATGCAAAATACAACCAAAAACCTACAAAATGACCTCGAATAGATTTGCATATGACTTTTGACTTTGCCATTTTAAAACTTGAAACTGATAAAAGCATGAAAACCAAGAAAATATTAAAACAATAACCAATACCCAATACCCAAAACACACTTAAAACCTCCCTACTCAACATAATTTGATCCTATCGAGTGGTCATAGACCCAACTTTGACGGTTGATCGTGTTTGACCAACTATTGACCAAGTTTTGTAAACTTTGATTACTTATTTTTCACAATCTGACCGTCTAGCTAATGTCATACTTCGCCAACACCAATATCTCACCACATTCTGCCCATCCAATAGATAGATTTTGGATTCTAGTTTAGAGCATTATGGACATGTGTTGTTGTACCAACACACCAAGAAATTTTGATTAGTCACGTTCTCCTAATCCAACCGTTTGATTGAGCTCAAAATTCATCAAAGCCAATATTTTAACATACTTTTTCAATCCAATGGTCAAATTTCAAATCTAACTATAGCACAAGAGGGATGCGTGTCATATCCGCTTATAATGAAACTTCAATCACTAAGTAAGAGTGTTATACACTATATAAGTATTACCAAGAATTGAGAAAATGATCTGCAAATACAACCAAAAACCTACAAAATGACCTTGAATGGATTTGCATATGACTTTTGACTTTTCCCTTTTAGAACTTGAAACTGATAAAAACATGAAAACCAAGAAAACCTTAAAACACTAATCAATACCCAAAACCCACTTAAAACCTCCTTGAACATCCTAATTTGATCAAATCCAGTGGTCTTAGAACCAACTTTGAATTTTGACCAAAGATTGACCAAGTTTAGTAGACTTTGACGAAGGTTCGCAAGATTTGACTACTCTATTTCACAATCCGACTGTCTAATTATCACTATAATTTACAAACACAAATATTTCACCACATTCTACCAACCAATGGTCAGATTTTGGATCTCCATATGGTTTCATGATGGACACATGTTGTTGTACCGACCCACTGGGAAATTTTGATCAACCTGTGGGAAATTTTGATTAACCCGTTGACACAATCCGACCATTCAAAATTGCTAAAATACACCATCAAAGCTAGGAAATGACCGAAATACCCATAAACTTCTAAAGTGGTGAAAGTACCCCTAAAAGCTTCAAAATGATCAAAAAATACGTTTTACTTCTGAAATGACCAAAATAGCCCTCATGTACTTGGAAGGTCTTTTCAGATGTTTTTTGTTGTTTTCAAAATTAAGACAAAATTCTAGAGTTTTAATACAAAATGGAGGAAAATTTACCATTCAAAGTAAATAATCATTTTTTATGGCCATATGTATGTTGGAAATTCTTTTATTGTGATAAATTTACCTTACCGTTGTTAATACATTTTTTTCTTATGAAAATTTTAACTATTAATGACGACCACAACGTTTGTCACAAATAACAATGCAATATATAGTGATGGAGAAAATCATTAAACACATGAAAAATAAGGGCATGATTTCCCCCTTTTAAAAAAATTACCAATGTCAACCGTGTAGGTCCATCGCAAATATTATTTATTGGAAGGGATCCAATTCGATTACTAATACATTCTTTCTTTTAAAGCAAATTAACTATTTATGACAATTAGAATGTTCGTCGTAAATACAAACTCAATTAGAAAAAAAAAAAATAAATAAATAAATAATTGCTATGGATAAATGTTATCACAAATGTGAAAAGTAAGGGGGAATTTTATCCACTGTACCAAATCAAAGAAAAAAAAAAGGTTATATCTAGCTAGCTGTGGAATATTGTTCATTATAAACGTTCCAAAAGGACTTACGCTGTTGGTCAATTCTTCTTATGCCCTTACAATCTTGCACTCATAATTACATAGAAATATTGGAAACGTTAGTTTGGCAGAAAAGTATCGAGAAACAAATGGTTGAATGTTTCAAAAAAAATCTGGACTTCCTTTTCTTCAAAGTCTTTACTCAGCCCACTAGTTCACCCCTCTCTCCAAAAGCCTAAATGATAAGTTTCTTATCCCGGATCTTGCCTTAAACACATGGCAATGGTTTCTTCAAGACTTGTCTTCCTATTTTCCATTTGCATACTGATTTCTCAAGCCTTTGCTCAGCCGCCATTACGCCATTTTTGTTTAGACAATGGTAACTACACAAGCAACAGTACCTACAAAGCAAACCTCAATCAACTCCTCTCCTCCCTCTCTTCCAACACTGAAATTGACTACGGGTTCTACAATTTTTCTTTTGGCAAAAGCCCTGACCAAGTTTATTCACTTGGACTTTGTAGAGGAGATGTCAACCCAGATATTTGCCATAGTTGCATCAATAACGCTAAAAATCTTCTCACTCTGCTTTGTCCCAATCAGAAGGAAGCAATAATATGGTATGACTATTGCATGTTACGCTACTCATTTCGCAACATATTTGGCATCGTGGAAGATAGCCCTGCTTTGGAGGCGGCAAACGTGAATAACGTATCAGCCAATTATGATCAGTTCAGTCGGGACCTGAAGACCTTGTTGGATAGCCAAATTGGTCAAGCTGCAGCAGGTGGTTCTCTTCGTAAGTTTGCAGCGGGAAATGCAACAGCACCAAACTTCCAAACTCTATATTCACTTGTGCAATGCACACCTGATTTGTCTGTGCAAGTTTGCAGTGATTGCTTGAATGGGGCTATGAAGCTTATACCAGAATGTTGTGATGGGAAGCAAGGTGGGAGAGTTGTCAGACCCAGCTGTAATTTAAGGTTTGAGGTCTTTCCCTTCTATAATACCACAGCATCAAACAACACCCCTGCTGCAAAAGGTACCAATGCCATTAAGCTTAAATTGTAATCCATTGATGAATACATATTTGCTTTGCTGATTGTTGAATAAAGAAAAAAAAAAAAAAAAAAAAAAGATTTTGAAAAGCTGTATAGAAGCAAATAAGGTCAAAAGCTTACAACTCTTTACAAAGGGGTCCTTATTACTTTCCCAATAAATTCTCAAGTTTCGAAACTAATTTTAATTTTGTCTCTTTCCATGTATCCATTTGAAACTTTTAACATACATCTGTCAGAATTTTTTAAGTAAACATATTTCTGGTTTTTGCAGGAAAGGAGAGTAACAAATCTCGAACAGTCATCATAGTTGTACCCATTATTTCTTTTGTGGTACTAATTATAATCTCCTTCTGCATCTACTTAAGAGTCAGGAAACCAAGGGAGAAACCACAAAGTAAGTAAAATAATTCATTTATTTCTTTTTGTTATCCCAAAATTTGAATTATTGCAAAGATAATAACAAAAAATGTCAGAAATTATGGGCTTGGTTACATAGATGTGCTTCCTAAAGTTCTCAGGTATGTGTGATATTTGTGGGAGTAAAAAATTCCACCTATGTTATGATTTATGAGCCTACGAGGACAAATTCCCCAGCAAGTATTAACGTAAAACACGACATACTTTGGGGATTATTTATTTATTTATTATTTTCATAAAATGATACTTAGCTACTACAAATTAAAAATAATCAATGTGTTCCGTCAATAAATTGACTTGCACTAGAGCAAACAAAAAGATATTATATACTAATAGACATGAGTTTCCTCTCTAGAAGATTTTGATAAATAATTAGTTTTTAGAGGTCATTGCTGTTGCATGCACGTATTTTAAATTGTGTTGGTTTTAAATAATTCACTAACATCTTGTTCAGGCGAATCTGTGGATGAGATTAGAAGTGTGGAATCTTTGCAGTTAGTCTTTGGCACTATTAAAGTCGCAACAGATGACTTTTCTGATGCAAATAAGCTTGGACAAGGTGGATTTGGTGTTGTTTACAAGGTAAATCTAACATTATCGATAACCTTTAAAAGGATAATTTAATGGGCAAGACCAGCCTCATGATTGAAATAGGATATTGATTCAAACACTTTCCCTCCCACTCCCACCCGAAATTGGAAAGGTTTGTAGTCATGATGCACATGTCAAGTCCAAAGGGTTAAATATGTTCTAATCTAATACGGTTTCAGGGTAAACTCTCTGATGGACAAGTTATTGCTGTGAAAAGACTTTCAAATAATTCTGGTCAAGGAGATCTTGAATTTAAGAATGAAGTTTTGTTAGTGGCCAAGCTTCAACACCGAAATTTAGTTAGACTCCTAGGATTTTGCTTGGAAGGAATTGAAAGGCTTCTAATTTATGAGTTTGTGCCCAATGGAAGTCTTGATAACTTCATTTTTGGTATGATTTTACTTCTTCCTTTATTTCAAAATTATATTCATTGTAATTTATTTTGATTACATGTCTTTTGTGGATATATTTCGTTCACATTTTAGTCCAATATAATATATTTGATTGACTATGTAGATCCAATCAAGTGTGTACAACTGGATTGGGCAAGACGCTACAAAATCATAGGAGGCATTGCACGAGGTCTTCTCTACCTTCATGAAGACTCTCGACTTCGTATTATTCATCGGGATCTCAAAGCAAGCAATATCCTACTAGATTCTGAAATGAATCCAAAAATTTCAGATTTTGGTATGGCAAGATTGTTTGAACTTGATCAAAGCGAAAGCAATACCAGTAGAATTGTGGGGACCTAGTAAGTATCAAACTTTTTCTTTTGACAATCTAGTATCTTACATAGGTATACTTTATGTTTACATTGTACCGAAAGATACAATATGAAAGGCTAATAAGTATTGTTGAAAATAATTGTGAATGTGCAGTGGATATATGCCTCCAGAGTATGCAATGCATGGACAATTCTCAGTAAAGTCTGATGTCTTTAGTTTTGGCGTGCTAGTGTTAGAGATAATAAGTGGACGAAAGAATAGCTCCTTCGGAAATGGAGAGAATATTGAGAACCTTCTAAGCTATGTAAGTATTTTTATTTTTTGGTCTAATGGCACATACACTTCATAAGTATAGAGTGGTAGGTTGGACTGCATGTTCAAATGGCTCAACAGGAGTGGAAAAAATTTGAAACGATACCCTTTTATCTTTAGGATGTGGAGTATCAAGTATTCTACCCGTTGGTCTATACCTATTAGTAAGGCACTAATATTGTCCATAAAGTTACAAATTATTGATGAAGCTTGTATAGCTAGTTGGCTTTATACCAAATACATAGGAATCTAGCACAAATGAAGGATGAGGAGGTTAAAGGAAATGAAGAAATACATCAAGTTGTGTAGCCCAAATATATTTCTTTTTAAAACACAATAAAATAATTTTTTCTTGAATACTATCTTAGTTAGTTTAAATTATCTTGCAGGCATGGAAAAATTGGAAACAGGGTATAGTTTCAAATCTTGTAGATCCCACATTGAAGGCAGGTTCAACAACCGAAATAATGAGATGCATTCACATTGGATTACTATGTGTTCAAGAAAATGTAGCTCATAGACCAACTATGGCATCTGTTGTTCTCATGCTTAATAGCTACTCTATTACTCTACCAATACCCTCAGAACCTGCATTTTTAATGAACAGTGGTACTGAATCAAACATTTGGTTACAATGGGAGCATGATTCAAGGCTGGCAAAGTCAAATCAATCAAAAAGTAGCTCTATCCAAGCTTCGATAAATGAGGTGTCAATCACAGAGCTATCTCCTCGCTAATGTTTAATGAATTTGAAATGTAATACTACTATTTTCCTAATTTATTTATTTTAATTGAAGAATACACAATATAACAATATATGAGTTATTGATGATACGTTAACAACGGTAGCATTCTTTTCAAAACCTGAACTATTTAGTGACCCAAAAGAAAATTGGTGTAATTTATCCATTTGTTCTTTCTCTAGCTTTAGTACTCTTATTCAAGAAAACAGAAAGCCACATTATGATTTGCCAATCTTACTGTCTCCAATTTCAATTTTTCTATTTGAATCATATGATATAAAATTGAATTATAAAAATAAAAAAAAGGATTTGATATAAAATTAATTTTATGTATATTAAAGATATTGTCATGTGATGTCTTGTAATATTTTACTTATGAGTAAGACTTAGGTACAGTACTCAGGTGCTAATTCTTAGGTTTTCCTTTTAAGATTTTTTCATGTGGATATTTTCTCATGGGATGGAAGTGTATTTTTTAGTTAAGTAGTCACATGGCTAAATCTTAAGAGAGGAACCTAAAGAACAGTACCTAAGATACTGTACCAAAGTTTTGTCCTTTACTTATATAGGATGATAGTGACATTTTTTCATGATTCCCTATTACTACATTGAAATTCAAAGTAAGTAATTATGGCGATTCTTTAAAAAAAAAAAAAAAAAAGAACAGTAGTGTGGAAACATTGATTTTGCATAAGATTTAAAAGTGTGGCAACATGAGGGAAACAAAAGAAAGGGGAAAAAAAGTTGGAGTACTTTTCAATTTTTCATTTCTTGTCCCCATTTTTTATTGTATTTTGTTGCCTTACTTAGATGAAATAATTCTAATGAAATCATTTTTATTTTTCGTAAAATTTTCAAAATAATTGAAGTAACACATTGTTAATGATAAACAATAAAAAAAATAGTATAAGTTATTGTGAGCCTACTTAAAAATCAATAACTCTATCATCTTCAGTCAACAAGAAAAATAAAATCAATAACAATTTGCAACCAAAAAAAAAATGTGGAAAAAAGATTGTGTACCTCCAACATTACTCCATTTAGATACCATTCCATGTGTTGTACGTGTTGAATGGGATGTCCACTAAGACCAGTACACCTGTACATTGACTACCATTTTTTAAGTTTACAGAAAAGTCCTAGTGGTGTAAAGTTGAAGGAGGTGAAGTAAGCCTTGAATTCCCTAAAATTTTGATAAACTAGTATTTAATTATTTATCTCCATGATTATGAACCAATCTGATATGAGAAGTATAATGCATATATTGAATATATGTGATATTTGTTGTGTGATACCCCAATTTGATTGATTATGTGATGTGTGTGGGTGTGTGATGAGTCTCACATCGGGTATTTACTGGGTAGATCTAGGCTTTATTAACAACTATAAGGAGCCTCAATTGTGACTAGTCCTTTTGAGGTATAGCGCAAATGTGGCTAGCGCTTTTCTTTTGGTCGTTACATATGATATCAGAGTCGGCTCAGTAACCCTATGTGGGCTCGGAGACACTACCCCACAAAGTGGGCCCTAATGAGAATGTTAGGGATTTAAGTGAGGGAGATTGTGATGTTCCAATTTGATTGATTGTATGATATGTGTGGGTGTGTGATGAGTCCCATATTAGGTATTTATTGGGATGAACTGGGCTTTATTAACAACTACAAGGAGTCTCAATTGTGACTAGTCCTTTTGAGGTATAGCACAGATGTGGCTAGCGTTTTTCCTTGGGTCGTTACATATATTGTGATACCCCAATTTGATTGATTGTGTGATGTGTGTGGGTGTGTGATGAGTCTCACATCGAGTATTTACTGGGTAGATCTAAGCTTTATTTATTGGGTAGATCTGGGCTTTATTAACAACTACAAAGAGTCTCAATTGTGACTAGTCCTTTTGAGGTATAGCGCAAATGTGGCTAGCACTTTTCTTGGGTCGTTACATATGGTATCAGAGCCAGGTTGGTAACCCCATATGGACTCAGAGACACTACCCCACAAAGTGGGCCCTAACAAGGACCTTAAGGATTTAAGTGAGGGAGATTGTAATGGCCCAATTTGATTGATTATGTGATGTGTGTGGGTGTGTGATGAATCCCACATCTGGTATTTACTCGATTGAACTGGGCTTTATTAACAACTACAAGGAGTCTCAATTGTGACTAGTCCTTTTGAGGTATAGCACAGATGTGGCTAGCGTTTTTCCTTGGGTCGTTACATATATTGTGATACCCCAATTTGATTGATTGTGTGATGTGTGTGGGTGTGTGATGAGTCTCACATCGAGTATTTACTGGGTAGATCTAGGCTTTATTTACTGGGTAGATCTGGGCTTTATTAACAACTACAAAGAGTCTCAATTGTGACTAGTCCTTTTGAGGTATAGCGCAGATGTGGCTAGCACTTTTCTTGGGTCGTTACATATGGTATCAGAGCCAGGTTGGTAACCCCATATGGACTCAGAGACACTACCCCACAAAGTGGGCCCTAACAAGGACCTTAAGGATCTAAGTGAGGGAGATTGTAATGGCCCAATTTGATTGATTATGTGATGTGTGTGGGTGTGTGATGAATCCCACATCGGGTATTTACTCGATTGAACTGGGCTTTATTAACAACTACAAGGAGCCTCAATTGCGACTAGTCCTTTTGAGATATAGCACTAATGTGGCTAGCGCTTTTCCTTGGATCATTACAGGTCGGATTTATTTATGTGAGTATTTTTGAAAAATTGTGAAACTATTTATTTATTCAAGGATTTTAATGATGCAAACGAAGAAAAGTTTAGATTTATATTTCGGTCAATTGGACGCTACAACCTACAGATTTTTCTGTGCTTAGCATCTAAAATTTTTATGTATATATGCTCCAAGGGTCAACTTTCTACATAGTTTGGTTGTTTAAGAAACTGTGCCCGAATTGATAGAATTGGGGAAAAAATGAAGAAAAAGGGAACTGTAAAGTAAGTGTAGTACACGTCCTTGTCATTCCTAGAGTGACATAGTACTACTTTTAGGTGCTAGCCTTATCTTGTAAGGCATAAGTGGTGGCAAAATATATATATAATATTATGATTAGGTGGAATTTTCGTAGTGATATAAGAAGACAATTATGAGAGATTTTCTTACACCATTATAAGTCTTTCTTGAATTTTATGATTATTGAGTAGATGGTACTTGTAAATTGTTAGGTGAAATCTAAGGATTTTAGAGAAAGTGTTAGAGAGAAGTTCTTTGTGGTGAGCTAGCTGAGGTAAGTAACCTTATCCTAATTAGTTTTATCTCTGTGTAATTTAACTACTGAAAATTGTTTACAGTTGTTACTATTTATTTCTATTGTATTACTGATTTCAAGTAAAGAATAGAGAAACTATTTATAAATATTTCTATTGGGTCCCTTCTTCTTCTTCTTCTTTTTTTTCCCCAATTCTATCAATTCAGGCACAATTTCGTAAACAACCAAACTGTGCAGAAAGTTGACCCTTAGACCTCACGCCTAAAATCCACAACTTCCAGCTACTTATCGCATTGGAGTATATACACATAAAAATTTTAGATGCTAAGCACAGAAAAATATGTAGGTTGTAGCGTCCAATTGATCGAAATATAAATCTAAACTTTTCTTTGTTTGCAACATTAAAATCCTTGAATAAATAAATAGTTTCACTATTGATCAAAATACTTACATAAATAAAATACTCTAATTCTAAATAAAGTTTAGATTTGACAAGCAGGGCATCCCTGCTTGTCAAATCTAAACTTTATTTAGAATTAGAGTATTTTATTTATGTGAGTATTTTGAACTGGTGCAATACTTTGGTATTTATGTGAGTATTTTGAACTGCTTGTCAAACTTTGGTATGGCAAGATTATGTGAACTTGATCAAAGTAAGACAATACAAATAGAATCGTGGGTACCTAGTAAGTATAATACTTTTTTTTTTTTTGACAATCTAGTAAGTATACTTGATGTTTACTTTGTACCAAAAACAACATGAAAACAGATAATGTTGAAAATAATTGTGAATGTGCAGTGGATATATGTCTCCGGAGTATGTAATGAATGGACAATTCTCAGTAAAATCTGATGCCTTTAGTTTTGGTGTGCTAGTTTTAGAGATAATAAGTGGACAAAAGAATTGCTCATTCCAAATTGGAGAGAATATTGAGCACCTTCTAAGCTATGTAAGTACTATTATTTTTTAGTCTAATGGCACATACATCCCATAAGTTTGGAGTGGTAGGTAGAACTGCATGTTTAACTGCCACCATGTGATGGGTGGGGGGGATGGGGGATTAAATGACTCAATGGGAGACAGAAAATTTAAACCAATACCTTTATCTTTATGATGTAGAGTATGCTACCCATTGACATGTATCTATTAGCAAGGGTGACTTCAAATAAACCCCCTAACTTGAAAATTTTGTGTGTGTGTATATATATATATGTATATATATTTACCAATTTAATTTACCCTTAAAAATATTTTTGCACACCCAAACTTAAATCTTGCATTCCCTTATCACATATCAGCCTAACCTAAAATTGAACAACACAAATCACAGATATCTCTCTCTCTCTCTCTTAGTATATCCTACTTTAAAAGTAAAAGAGTAAGCATTTATGAGTTGTGAGTATCTCTCTCTTTATTTTAAATTTATATATTGTGTGGGTGTGCCTAATACTAATTGTGTTCGTTATTGTTTTTTTATAATATTATTTGTGTGAATTGTGATGTGTGTGAATGTGTGTATATATAGTATAAACATAATATAAATTTACATAATTTAATAATTAGGAAATACATAGAGTTTGTTATATGTTTATATATAGCTATCAAGTTATAATAACTTTTTGTTATAAACTTAGTGATTTAATAAACAAATACAGCAATAAAATTAGTGATTGTTTAAGCATTTGATTGGTTAACTAGACAATTCATGTATTATTTATGTATAGATGAATTTTGTCATTTAGTTTAAAATATTTTTATAAAAACAATGACAAATAGATAATGACATCTACATAAAAATAAAAATTGTTATAAAAAAAAAATGGTCATACTTACCTATATTGACAATAGATAATGACAACTGAAAATAAATTATCATATAACAATTTCAAAATATGAAAACTCTTCAATTATTAGCATGTGTGTGTTTTTTGTGTGTCAATAACTCGATATATTCAAGTTTTCTTTTTATTAAATTTTGTTTAATTTAAGTTTCTTAATGAACCTTGAAAAAAATTTATGGATCCGCCATGGTGTATTATTAAGACACTAATAATGTCCATAAAGTTACAAATTATTGGTGCAGCTTGTATAGTTAGTTTGCAAATACATAGAATTCTAGCAAACATGAAGGATGAGGAGCTTCAAGAAATGGAAGAAAAGAGTCCAGTTGTGTGGCACAAATATTTTTCTTTTTAAAACAAAAAATAAAATAATATTCTTTTGAATACTAAATTTGTCAGTTTAATTTATTTTATAGGCATGGAAAAATTGGAAACAAGGTATAGCTTCAAATCTTGTAGATCCCACATTAAAGGCAGGTTTGACAACTGAAATAATAAGATATATTCACATTGGATTGCATTGTGTTCAAGAAAATGTATCTGATAAACCAACTATGGCATCTATTGTTCTTATGCTTAATAGCTACTCTATTACTCTACCAAAACCTTCAAAACCTGCATTTTTTATACACAGTAGTATTGAATCAAACACTTTTTTGCAATGGGAGCATGATTTAAGGGTGACAGAGCCAAATCTACCCATACAAGCTTCAATAAATGAGGTGTCAATCATTGAGCTATCTCCTCGTAAGTGTTTTGTGAATTTGAAATGTAATACTAATATTTTCCTTGTTTATTTATTTAATTTAAGAATAAAAAAATATATGAGTTATTAACAACTAATCATTCTTTCAAAACTGAACATTTTCTTTTTTTTTTAGTGACCAAAAAAAGAAAGGTTGAGATTTTTTTTACCATATCATGGTGTTTGATTGCCAAAGTCTCAAACACTATGCTTGATTCGCATTCCTCGTGTGTTTCCCACCGAAGCTTCTAATGGCCAAAAACATAGGTCTCAACATAGTGTCAAATCACTCAACCACATTACCAAAACTGAGGCACATTACATGCTTCCAAATGCAACCCTGTACCAGTAGCAATATTTTAATTCCAAAATGTGCCTTTAGGGGCGATTAAAGAAGTGTTTTTCCTAGAATGGTTAACCAACATGATGGTTGTAATGAAAAAGAACGGTAGCTAGAGGGTTTGCATCGATTTCACTAACCTTAACCGAGCATGTCCGAAGGATCATTTCCCGATGTCGAAAATAGATCAATCAGTAGATGCAATGGTCGGGTATCAAAGAATGAGCTTTTTGGATGCATTTCAAGGTTACCATCAGATCCTGCTAGCTCCCGAGTACCAAGAGAAAACATTCTTCATCACGCCCGGGGGGAATTACCACTACACTGTAATGCCCTTCGGGTTGAAGAATGCAGGAGTTACATATCAACGAATGGTCACCCAGATGTTTAAGGACCAGATCTGTAAGTCTGTAGAGGTATACATTGATGACATGGTGGTAAAAACGAAGGAGATTGAGGGGCATATGTCTGATTTAGCTGAGGTTTTCAATGTACTAAGACAACACCAGTTGCGCCTCAATGCCGAGAAATGTTCCTTCGGAGTAGGATCCAACAAGTTTTTGGGCTACATGATAACCACTCGGGGAATAAAGGTGAACCCCGATCAGATTTCAACAATCCAACGGCTACGACCTCCCAATAACCCGAAAGAGGTACAAAAACTTACAAGAATGATCGCTGCCCTAAATAGATTCTTCTCAAGATTGACGTACAGGTTCGACCATTTTACTAGTTATTGAAGAAGTGGAAAGATTTTCAATGGACAAAGGAATGTGATGCGGCCTTCAAAGATTTGAAGTCTTACTTAGCCAACCGAGGAGGACCTTTTCCTGTATCTAGCGGTTTTTGACCATGCCATGAGCTCAGTGTTGATCAAGCAGCATGAAGGGATTCAAAGGCCCATATATTACGTCAGCAAAATCCTAGTGGATGCAGAGACTCGGTATTTAACATTGTAGAAAATGGTATTGGCTCTAGTCCACGCTACGAGGAAGTTGTCGCATTATTTTCAAGCGCGTACAGTTTGAGTGTTGACCAAGTACCCTTTGTAGTCACTATTGAGGAGGTCAAATTTCACAGGGAGGATAGTGAAATGGGGAATGAAATTGGGGACATTTGACATATGCTACAAGCCCAGAAATTCCATTAAAGGACAGGTGTTGGCAAACTTTGTTGCCGAATTCACTCCCTTCTCTAGGGCTTCTTTGATGATATGCTAAGTCATAGTTAGACAATGGAAGGTGTATGTGGATTGAGCATCTAGCGCAAGAGGCTCAGGAGTTCGGGTGGTGCTAGTGTCCCCAGAAGGTGTAAGAGTGAAAAAGTCACTAAGTTTGGGCTTTTGGGCTTCAAATAATGAGGCCGAATATGAAGTCCTCATTGTCAGGTTGTGGGCAGCATAAAAACTCAGGGTAGAGGAAGTAGAGGTAGTTTCAGATTCCAGGTTAGTGGTGAGTCAAGAGACCAACGTATGTTGCAGTATTTGCGGTTGTTCATGTCTCTGCGTGAGAACTTTTGAGATGCCAGTGTAATTAGGGTACCAAGAAGTCAAAACAGCCACGCTGACTCCTTGGCCATGCTGGCATCTTCTTCGGATGATCACATTCCCCGAATGATACTAGTAGAACTTTTGGAGCACCCGAGCATTGAGCGGCAAACATTAGTGGCGGCTGCGTCAAAACTGGGGCCAAGTTGGATGGATCCATACGTAGCCTTTTTATCCAACAGGTCTTTGCCGATGGACGCAAAAGAGGCAGAGAAGGTGCGAAGGACGTCGGCTCGTTTCTAGCTATCCGAGGATAAGAGGTTGTACTGGTGTTCATACGATGGACCATATTTGTTGTGCCTTCATACCAGGAAAACTGCTGAGTTGTTAACCGAACTTCATAAAGGAGTATGTGGCGGGCACTCGGGGGGGAGGACTCTTGCGCACCGAGCCATGACTCAGGGATTCTGGTGGCCAAATTTGCAACAGGAAGTGGCAGACTATGTTAGAAGATGTGATCGGTGCCAGATCTACTACACCAGCCTGGGGGAAGCCTCAACTCGATCGCTAGTCCTTGGCCCTTTACCCAATGGGGGCTAGATTAGTCGGACCTTTCCTTCGGGCCTCAAGGAACAAATGGTATGTGGTAGTAGCTACGGACTATTTCACTAAGTAGGTGGAGGCCGAAGAGATGGCGAATGTCAGGGACGTGGATATAAAAAGATTTGTGTGGAAGAACATTGTCACAAGGTTCAGAGTTCCCCGAGTGTTGGTATCCAATAATGGGTTGCAGTTTGATAGTAAGCTTTTTCGGGAATACTGTGACAGCCTCGGTATAACCAACAGATACTCATCACCCACATACCCCCAAAGCAATGGGAAGGCTGAGGCAACAAATAAGACAGTTATCAACATTTTGAAGAAAAGATTGGAGGGAGCAAGGGGAAACTGGGTCGAAGAGTTGCCGAACGTCCTGTGGGCGTACCAAACGACTTCCAGAAGGTCGACAAGAGAGACACCCTTCTCCATGACTTATAGTATTGAGGCGGTCATATTGATCGAAATCAATTTTTTAAGTTCGAGGGTGTCGTGTTTTACACAGGGACATAACGACAAGTGTATGGTCAGCAATCTAGATGCTTTGGAAGAGCAAAGAGACATGGTGGCCTTATAGCTCGTAAATTATCAACAAAAGTTGGCTCAAGGGTATAACAGGAAGGTTAGGATTTGGGAATTTGTACCTGGGGACCTTGTCCTGCAAAAGGTCGTTGGGGGTATGAAGGATCAAAGTGTTGGAAAATTGGCTCCAAACTGGGAAGGGCCCTACCAAGTGACAGCTATGGCCGAAGCGGGAGCCTATTACTTAGAAGATTTGGAGGAAAGACCCTTGCCCCGACCGTGGAATGTCTATAATTTAAAGAAATATTACCAGTGAATGTAATGGGAAGCATGAAATGGCCATTATGATTTGTATGATAGCAAGAACCATGGAATTAAGTAGTTTTCAATTGACCGATCCTGTGTAAGGAAGAGATGAATGATGAAATAGATATTATTTTTGCCTAAGGACAGAAGTCTGGCCTCGACCTGACTACTCCGGTCACCAACTAGATGGAAACCTTAAATATTTCTGCATAAGGACAAAAGTCTGGCCTTGACCTGACTCCGGTCGCCGACCAAATAGAAACCTTAGATATTTTCGCCTAAGAATAGAAATCTAGCCTCGACCTGACTCCGATTACCAACCAAATTGAAACCTTAAATATTTTTTCCTAAGGACAGAAATCTGGCCTTAGCCTGACTCCGGTCACCAACCAGATGGAAACCTTCATGTTTCTGCCTAAGGACAGAAGTCTAGCCTCAACCTGACTCCAACCATCAACCAGACGGAAACCTTAACACCTCTCTAAAAAATTGGGATTATAACTATCCTTGGTTCTAAATACAAACAATAGTGTGGATGCGTTTTACAATTGCTGCAGCTTTCTGTTTTAATTAGTGATGAGGGAGCGCCATTATTTTAAAATACAAACTTGATATTAACTAATTAGCGTGCGTAAAAGCAATACACTAAAAGGTAACACTTGGCAGAAAAAAGGGTATAAATGAATAGTAACACTTAGAGTTTTTATTGTGAATTTTGAGTTTGGCCCTATTATAGATTATTTAGGTTACTATGTTGCCTAACGTTGACACTTGAATACTTCCCGGTATAAACATCAAGGCCTTTAGTACGGGTGTTGAGTTACTAAAAGCGTGATAAATGTAAATGGAGAGTACTATTTTTTTCCAATATAAATTCAATATAATAAAAAGAAAGTTAACACCATCAATCTCATAAAAAAGGGGAGGGGGGGAGGGAAATTAATAATAAAAAAAATAAAACAAAGAAAACCAAATGACATAATACAAACGCTTCTAAAAATTAAGCCTCAGGGCTAACACTGGTTGGGGGAGTTGTGGTGGGGGCTCCTTGGTTGGCTGGAGGGTTGTTGGGCGAAGGGTCAGAGGAGACCGTTGGCTGGGTAATCTAATCGGACATAGTGGCTTTGGTTCTTTATTGGTCATCATTAAGTACCACCATATGGGAGTCAATCTGTCGAGACAACTCTTGGGACTCCGGGCTCTCGGCGCCCTCCTCCTCGTCACTGTTGTCCTCTCCTTTCTCTTCAACCTGGGCCTCAATAGCAAGGTCCTCAGGCAGAAGCATTCGGTCGGTATTCCTGAAGGGGGGGTCTTCAGGTAGGCCAATGGCATTAACAATTGCCATACAGCCTTCCATAAACCTGAACTTCTAGGCCTGAAAGATAATGGGGCTAGCTGAGTTTTCGACATCCTTGAAGCCCTTGTTGTAGTAGGTTTGCTTTCGAGCCTTCTCCCCACCCTTGTAGTCAACAAATTCTTTGTCTCAGGCAGAGAGGACGGTAGCAATCTCGGTGAGCTTAAGCTCGGTCTCGCCAAGCTTGCCTAGGGCCTCGCTAACTTTCTACTCGACCAACTCCAACGAATTTTCGGTGGTTGTTGCACGCCGCTCCATAACGTTCAGCCTAAGGGTTTTCTCTTTTAGGTTAGCCTTGGCCACCTATTTTAGGGCTTTCTCTTTATCGGCCTTCTCTTTATCGGCCTTCTCTTGAGCATCTTTAAGCTAACCCTCCACTACGTGGGTCAGTTGGGCAGCCTGGATCAACATAAAAGTAGAGTTCGGTTACCCCAGACCGATTAGTAACACTTATGAATATAAAGAAGTAAATGAATGAGTAAATTGTACATGGATTCATATGGGATAATGATCACAATAATGAGTGTATATGGGTACTAACAAGAGAGCTTAAAAGGAAGCAAAACGTACTGCTATGGTGTGCCACTTCAACTTGAGCACCAGGTTGTCATTTTGGTAGTTGGAGTAGTGCTCCATGTCTACAGGAAGCAACATGGCCCGCCTAAACTGTCCGATACCTAGCCCCCCTCGCCGCTTCTCCAGGTTTTGAGGTAAGAGTTAGAAGGCAAGGCTTTATCCCCCAATTGGAAGGAGCACTCCCATGGGGCAGTCGAGCTCGAGGAAGAGGCTATGACCTGTAAGCCAATTATGGCAGGCTAGCTTGCGAACTGTGTCTCCTGAGGGGTCTTATTGGGTGGTAGAGCAGTCGACCAACTCAAAGCTTCGATGGGCAATCGGGTAACAAGAAGGGTGCTTTCCTCAGTCACAGCACCACTGGTACCTTTGTGGCGTTTCCACTGTTTTTAGGATGCAGGAAGAGTAGTTTGTTAAGGGGTCGGGTAAGCCAAAGCTTGGACCCTCGAGGCCTGTGTGGCCAGAAACCATCGATCCAAGGCTATTGACCACTTCTTCACTATTTCTTCTGCTGGATTAGGCAGCACAGGATTTGTCCCTTCGACAATTGAACCCTCTTCGTCAGGATCTCCTAAAAGTGGGGCGTCCACAGGAATATGTTCTGCATAGCCTTAGAAAACGGTATCCCTCAAACCATCTTGAATGGGTTCTAGGAAGTCGTGCCTGACCAATTAGGAACCTAAATGTTTGGCTTCCCCGGATGTGAGCCCCTTAGGCAAGAAACCTGGTAGCTAAACATCCAGGTATGATAACAATAGGCTACCGACCATCATAGCACTTGACGAATTCTGGTAGCTTGTATAAGAGGGCACGCAACCCAAAATCAAACGGGAGGCCCTTAGCTGACCATCATAGTGCATGAAAAACCTCCGAACATAGAATGAAGTTGAGCTCCTTCCCGCGCACCACTCATATATCCAGCTGGAACTTCTTAGAAACTATAATCAGGAAAAGGGAAAATGTAAATGAAAGATGAAAAAGGTAATGAAATGGAATAAAAAGCAAAGAAGGGGAGGGGGAAAGGAAGACTCAGTTGGTGAATGCATAGAGATTGGTAAAAGAGGTACCGACCCATCTGACAGGGAGAGGTCAGACAAGTCATCTCTCCGTTTAGCTAATTCTCACTCATTCTCACATATTCCTCCGTTGAGTTCCTATTGGAATCAGGGAGGCAAGATATTAACCTATCTATGGTGTTTCAAGTTTGAAGGTAGTACCCATGCTTCAGACTTCCCTAAATGGCACATAGGAAGTTGATGTCATAATGGGTCAAACTCAGGCCATACAAGCAGTTAAGACACCCCACACAGTTAACTACCTTATAGAAATTAGGTAGGCATTGATCGAGGCTAAGGCCATAAAAACTGAGGGTTCTAAGTAGTAGGAGGTCTACGAGAAACCTAACCCCACCCTTAAGGATGGACATTAGAGGAAAAAACACAACATGGAGAAGCCTTTGGTCTGCTATCTCTCCCTCGTGACCGTATGAAATTTCTACATCACGAGGGATATTATACTTGACTCTGAAGGATTCTATATCTTCCCTAGTTTTCAATAGGTATGCAAAAGGCATATTGTCGAATCTAACTAAGTTAGGAAGAGATAGTCAAAGAGAAGAGGACTTATAGAGTGATTTCTTGTAGAGGAGAGTGATCTTGTAGGGAAGTTAAGGGCTCGGGAGCAGAGGAAGGCAGTGTTTAGAACTTGACATAAACTAAAGAAAACGAAATGCCAATTATGGGTAGTATTTATAGGCATGAGGGTCATTAATTGTAATTGCCCAACTGCAATAAATGCGAGTAATCATTTCCCCAGACGCGCCTCGGTAAACAAAGTGTCAGGCCATTTGAGCCATTCGATATTTCGAATGTTGGCACACGCACAAAAGGAGTGTTTTGTCTTGTTCGTTGCATTAATTGGTTGACTATTGGCCTTCCCGATGAGCAATCGCCAGTTTTATCT
The DNA here is from genome assembly GCF_932294415.1 of Quercus robur. Classification (NCBI taxonomy): domain Eukaryota; kingdom Viridiplantae; phylum Streptophyta; class Magnoliopsida; order Fagales; family Fagaceae; genus Quercus; species Quercus robur. The sequence continues at coordinate 13,663,093 of NC_065543.1, read as the reverse complement.
CGAAAAGGTGACAAAGTGCCCCGGAGCTCCGGGTGAAGAAACCCCGATCCCATCTCCGCTTTACAAAAATAGGATCGTGGGGGGGCTACTGTGGGTGTATGGGCCTAAAGAGATCTGGATGGCCCATCCGCAAGGGTTTGGGCTTGAATGACCCAAAATAGTTCACATCACTGAAGCCTAGGATCGTTGGGCTAGAACTGTCCCACTGAGAGGCACGCACAGATTGGGACACAATGGTCAGTAGCGCCATTTTAACGGGGGTCGTGTCCGGCTCGACATAGGTATCGATCGACAAGCTCGATAGGAAAACAAGGGTGGTTCAGGTCGGTAGCCGAATGTTAAATAATGCCCTTGGGGAATTTGCCACCGAGCACTAGGTGGTGTCTGGAATAAGTTACGAGGGAATCCTCTAAAGTCGGGAGAACATGTGACACAGGAACATAATGGTGACCAGCCCACTAACTAAGTGCTACAAAAGGTGGAAGAGGCAGAGAACGAGAGGTGGGAAAAAGTGGGAGGAAACTAAGGGAAGGAGAGGTAGAGAGCAAAACTAGAGGGAAACACTTGGGAATTGAGGGATGTCAAGGGGAGGATCTCAAATTAGGGCTTAGACAGGAGAAACCAGACTAAGCTAAGAGCCCCATTAGTAGGATCAAAATACAGCCCACATATAAATTAATTGAGTGCCCAACTACCGTCTTGCTAGGGGTATTCAGTGCCCACACCTCCTATACCATAGTTTTTTAGACAATGGTAACTACACAAGCAATAGTACCTACAAAGCAAACCTCAATCAACTCCTCTCCTCCTTCTCTTCTAACACTGAAATTGACTACAGTTCTACAATTTTTCTTATGGCCAAAACCCTAACAAAGTATATTCAATTGAACTTTGTAAAGAAGATGTTAAACCGGATAATTGTTGTAGTTGCCTCAATAACACCACAAATCTTCTCCCACAGTTTTGTCCTAATCAGAAGGAAGCAATTGTATGGTATGAAGGTTGCATGTTACGCTACTCATTCCGCGACATATTTAACATCAAGGAAACTAGTCTGCCTTTCTGTGAGTATAACAAGATTAGCGTATTAGCCAATTATTTGGATCAGTTCAATCAGGTCCTGAGGAACTTGTTGGATAGCAGAAGAATTCAAGTTGTAGCAAGTGGTTCTCTTCGTAAGTTTGCAGTGGGAAATGCAACAGCACCAAACTTCCAAACACTATTTTCACTTGTGCAATGCACACCTAATTTATTTGAGCAAAATTGCAGTGATTGCTTGGTTGAGGCTTTCGGAAATATTCCGCAATGTGGTGGCGGAAAGCAAGGAGGGAGATTTCATACACCCAGTTGTTATTTTATTTTTCAGGTCTACCCCTTCTATGACACCTCATATCCGCCATTAACTTCTCCATCGCCACCACCACCGCCAGTATCTTCTCCGCCATTAAACAATACCTCTACTACAATAGGTACCAGTGCCACCTTAAGCTTAAAGCATAATAGATTAGGATGTAACTTTTTGCTAAATACTTGCTGAAAGTTGATTAGAAAATATAGTTATATCTTTAAAAGCAATATTTATTACACACTGCCTTATTATACACAAGGTACACACAATTTAGTTTAAAACTAAAATCCTGACTTCAAGACATGATTTTAGTTCAAAAACCAAAATTGTACATACAGTGTGCAACAAGTAGTATGCATTGACTGTTATCTTTTATTTTTTCAAATTTAAAAAAAAAATATATATATATATATATATATATATCTCTAATACAAAGCTGTATGGAGAAGCAAATAAACTTAAAAGCTTCCAAATATTAATTTCCACATAATTTCTATAATTTCGAAACTATAATCTGAAGCTCTTTTCATTTATCTGCTTGAAAATTTTAACAGTCATCCATCCAAATTTTGTGTGTGAACATATTTTTGGTTTTTGCAGGAAATGAGAGCAATATATCTCGAACTGTCATTGTAGTTGTGCCCATTATATTCCCAGCAATTATTAAGGTAAAATACGACATAAGTTGGGGAAATCTTTTTCATAAAATGATTCTGAAATAATGCACTAACGTCATGTTCAGGCGAATCTGTGGATGAGATTGGAAGTGTGGAATCTTTGCAGTTAGGCTTTGACACCGTTAAAGTTGCAACAGATAACTTTTCTGATGCAAATAAGCTTGGACAAGGTGGATTTGGTGTTGTTTACAAGGTAAACGTAATATTATTATTAACCTTAAACAAATTAAGTCCAAAAAGTGGAATTTCCCTAAGGGTTAAATATGTTTTAATCTAATAGGGTAAGGGTAAAACTTAGATACAGTACTTTATATACAGTATCTTAGGTACCCCTTTTAAATTGCAGACACCTGTCCAATTAAATGACTCAGTTAACGAAAGTTAACACGTAACACATCTTTTTTTTTTCACCGTCTCTTTCAGATCTCCCACAGTCAGACTTCTCACAGATGTGTTGAACCCATTATTAGAAAACCCAGGAGAAAAGAAAACCATCGATCCTCTTCGACTTTTCGCACTCAAAGAAGGAGAAATTTGGCTTAAGTGAAGTTTCAAAAAGAATATCATTGAAACGTCCTAGCATTCTTTAGAGGGAAAATCTGGTGCAAAGAATGAGTTCAAGTGTAAATACAGGAAATAAGGAAGACGAACAAGTCAACCTCATAAACCAACATTCATTCACCACGTGAACCAAGAATATAACCAGATCTGGCTTTGCATCATAATGGAAATAATGGGATTAATGGAGAAGATTGCCCTTTGTCCTTCTTTGTTTGATTTCGTTGAGAAATTTGAGAGTTTAAGTGTGAGAAGTCAAATACTGTTGAAGGATTGTCAATTTAAAGAAACCATTGGATTCTTCTGAGATTGTGCAGGAAAAATCTGAGTTTTGTTGTCGATGTGATGCACACAAGCCAGTCCCTTCGCCATTATTTGCTTGGTTTTGATTAGAACTCAGAGAGTTTGGGTTTGAGAAGCATAATGGTAATTGGGTTCTTTTCAGTTCTGGTTTTTGAGATTGTGCGTGAGAAGTTTCAAGTTTGAGAAGCTACAGATTTTCTCATTGAAAGAGAGAGTGAAAAAATGTAAAAAGAAAAAAAGAAAAGAAAAAGAAAGACAGCGTTAAACTTCCGTTAATTGAGTCATTTAATTGGACAGGTGTCTACAATTTAAAATGGGTACTTAAGGTACTGTACATAAGGTATTGTACTTAAGTTTTGCCCATAGGGTAAACTCTCTGATGGGCAAGTTATCGCTGTGAAAAGGCTTTCAACAAATTCTGGACAAGGAGATCTTGAATTTAAGAATGAAATTCAGTTGGTGGCCAAGCTTCAGCACCGAAATTTAGTTAGACTCCCAGGGCTTGAAAAGAAATGAAAGGCTTTTAATTTATGAGTTTGTGCCTAATAGAAATCTTGATTACTTTATTTTTGGTATGATTTTACTCCTACCTTCATTTCAAATTTATATTCATTGTAATTAATTATGGTTTTGTGTTTTTTGTTTATTGATAACTCGATATATTCAAGTTTTCTTTTTATGAAATATTGTTTAATTTAAGTTTTTTAATGACTCCCTAGAAAAGTTTTATGTAGCCGCCATGGTCTATTATTATGACACTAATAATGTCCATGAAGTTACAAATTATTGGTGTAGCTGGTATAGTTATTTTGCAAATACATAGAATTCTAGCAAGCATGAAGGATGAGGAGCTTCAAGGAAAGGAAGAAAAGAGTCCAGTTGTGTAACACAAATATTTTTCTTTTTAAAACACAAAATAAAATAATATTCTTTTGAATACTAAATTTGTCAATTTAAATTATCTTACAGGCATGGAAAAATTGGAAACAAGGTTTAGCTTCAAATCTTGTAGATCCCACATTAAAGGCAGGTTTGACAACTGAAATAATAAGATATATTCACATTGGATTGCTTTGTGTTCAAGAAAATGTAGCTGATAGACCAACTATGGCATCTATTGCTCTTATGCTTAGTAGCTACTCGTTTACTCTACCGACACCTTCAAAACCTGCATTTTTTATGCACGGTAGTTGAAAGTTCAAATAGTGTAAAAACACCCTTGAATGTTTAGACCCCCAATTTACAAATTAACCAATTCAAGTTTTATGTCAAACAACTAGTGTGCGGAAAATGAACAAAAGCTATAAAATAGAATTGGAAAACAATTTAAGCCAAATTAAAATCACTACCCACAGCAGATAATAAAAGGCAAAGATAAAAGGGAAGGAAGATGCAAACACAAGGACAACACGCGATGTGTTATCGAAGAGAAAACCGAAGCCCTCGGCGTAAAACCTCTCCGCCGCCCTCCAAGTAGTAAGTAATCCACTAGAAAATGTAGTTGGGATATATGGACAGCAATAGACCCTCCAAGCCTAATCTACCCAGTGCACCTAAGCCCTCCAAGCTTCTTGCTCCAACGAGGTTGCGCCGAACCTATTTCTTTTCTAGCTTCCCGGATTCCGCTACTTGACCATAGCATCAACCAATGTAAATTGGTTCCTTCCTAACTGCTTCCCTAAACACTAAACAGCCCTCTTACAGTAATGGATATGGTGAGAAAAGGTTTTGGTAAAATGCCTCTCAAGGGTTTAACAATGGAGAGGAAGAGAGTTGAGGAATTTGAAGAGACTCTTATATAAAGATTGTAGATGAATCAATCTTGTTTTATAGTAGGGGTTCTCTCTCAAAATTCTCTCTGGAAGCTCTCATTCTTTTGTGGGTATAAGGGGTATTTATACTGGGGTGAGAAAAGAATGTGAAACGTTAGGTTTTTCAAAACAGGGGTGGCTCGCGGCTTGACTGAGTCGCGAGATCCAGCTGCATGATAACAGAACGGCCAGTTGTCCTATTTTGTCCTGTAGTGCTCCAGCTAGCATGACGCTTCAACTTCTGGCATGCTTGGCATGTGTGCTACTTCTAGCGGCTTGTAACCGCGAGTCACCCGCAAGATCCAGTCGCGAGACTCTGTTTTCTTGCACACTCTTGAGCATTCAATCACTCTATCTCACTCATTACCCTTACAACAAACCCACCTAAATACAGGGTTACTAATTGCTGAAATACAAGCAAATTTGGTACGAAATAAAGCCAACAAGATGGTTGATTAAATTCAACCTTACAATCTACCCCTTTGGCTATTCCGTGACAAAACCCTAAAACAGACTCTAGACTTAACATATGAGTTGGGAACAGTTGAGCAAAACTCACTCACATCTAATTCTAGAAACTGTGAGGCACTTGAATCATATGAGCATGAAACTCCTGAAACACAACAATACACCATGATCATTGTATGCAAAAAACATGAAATGCATATGAAACAGGCATAAGGTGATCAAGCAAGGATGAAGATAAGAAACAAACCATGGCTTGATCAAACAAGTAATCACTACAAGGTAGTGATCACAATGCTCATTCACACTTAGAATGAACACTTGAACATACAAGCAAACAAGAACAATGCAAGTTACTTGTATGCCCAACACTCAAACAATGCATAATACACTAAGTATATGCATCTAGGAACAATCCTACAATGGCACAAGAGTGACAGTACTTAACCAGAAAATGCATGACATTTGGATAGAAGTACTGATTTAACAAAAACATAGAGGCTGCATAAAGCATGGTACAAACCATAAAGCCTACAATAAAAGAACATAAACCCTAAAAGCTTACAAAAGCAACATGGGTACAAAAACAATATACTACTGAAGAACAACAACAATATATATATTTATAAAGTAAACCAAGTTTATAAGTTATGAGTTAGAAACAAAAATACACCAAAACTACAGTGTATCAAACCCATAGTAACAATAAATATCCAAAAACATAAACCTATAAATTTAAAGGATAAGTCTAAAACAAAAGTATGTGTGTACTCCCCCTATTACTATGCATACTTCCCTTTGAGCTTTCTCCCCCTTACTGAATGCTCTCCCCTTTTTTGGCACGAATAACTAAAGGCTGTCATCTAACTTTTGTTGAATAGCTTCTAGCTGATTTTCCATGGACTCGAGTCGCATTTGAACATGGTTGTTGGTGGAGTAGAGAAGTGTCACCATCTCATCAATGCATTTCTGAATATTTTCAAGCAAACTACCCACTCTATCAATTTGAGGATCAGACTGTGCTTGCGGAATGCTAGTTTGTGGAACTTCAGGGATGACACGTGAAGTAGGTGTGGTATGTATAGGTGTCTCTAACTCAGGAGCAGATGGAGTAACCGGAGAGATGTGTGCACTCTTTGGTGTTTTAGAGGAATGACTTCTGCTGGCTTGTAGAGTGAACATGGAAATTGGATGCAGACGGGTCAACATTTTTCCATCTGAGGGAGGAACAATGCCTTCACGAAGAATGAACTTCATGATGAGACTGCAAAATGGAATACATCCTTAAGCTGCAAATCGAGCCGCGGTCTTCCTCATGGTTTGAAAGATGTGGGCACAGATATTAATGGGGGCTCCTGTAATAAGATCACAAAGGAATTGAGCTCTTCCAAGATTTATGAAGGTAGTGTTGGACAGTGGGTAGAGATTAGAGAACATGATCAACTTTAGTGTGGTCAGCTCTGGTGCAAACTTTGCGGTGCTTATGGATGTGCTTGTACTGGATACTTCATGATCAGATCCTAGAACTTGTAGAATGTCTTGAGTCTCTGGAGTTCGATCATTGTACGGAGTTAGATCCACATTCTGAGGTCTAGTGATGCAGAGAATATCGGCTATGGAGTTCGGGGAAATGCCAAACTCCTTTCCTCTGACCCAGCAAATTAGTTCAACTCTAAGATCACTTGTACTAGAGTAGCATTCCTTAACCAGTTCATCCATTGGATCGACAAAATTCCCAAATAAGTTTGCCCAATCTCGTGGCTCAAAGATTCGAGGGATAAAAGTGGTCCCTAAGGTGTCAAACTCAACCACCCGTTCCACTATAGGAGATGCCTTGTCAAAAATGTTTGAGTAAATGTGTGAGGTAAGCGGGGTTCTGAACCTCTCCAAATTGGAGTCTTGAGATGACTGAGATGAGAGTCAAGTCCTTTTAGCAACTGGGGTTGATGGATCATCAGTAACAATGTCTTTGCCCTTAGAGGATCGACGAGACATCTGCAAGAGAATAGGCACACAACAAAGAGCCAAAAACAGCACCACAAAAGACAAATATCAACTTAATTAGATTCAGAAATAAATGTAAACCATAGAAATCACACACAATTTCAAACATAAGTCATGACAATATAGAATGAGGCAGGTGCAACACAATGGTGAAAGTGCAATAGAGCACAGAGTAAGACAAACTTAAAGATAACTGTCAATAAGACAATCTACCATGAGTCTGAAATGCACAATGAAAACCACATACAACCAAAAAAATGGCAGTGGGACAAATCAAATAGAAAATTGAATGTATTAAAGCAATACACTCAAGACAGAAGCACACACATGTAATGACAACAAAAACACAGTGATACAAGATAGGTAATCCAAAACCACAGACACAAGTAAACTTTCATACACACAAACAGAGTAGAAACCAGAAAAACACCAAACCCATTTCCCAAAAGAGTATAAACACCAACAAATGCCAAAGCACAGAACAAAGATAAGAACATTGTGACCAACAAAATGACACCAGATGAAATCAGCATCAAACACAATCCACCATACCCAGCACACAAAGAGTAAAACGATTGAACACAATATAACAAAAATAACAACCCAAACAAGCAAGAAAGTAACACACAAAACATAACATATGAAGTGAGGAAGAGAAGACCCATACCTTTTCTTGATGATTTTAAGAAGAAATGAAGCAACAATGGAGTTCGAAAAGGGTTACACGGAGCGTTTGGGAAGGAGACAGTTGAGAGAGAAGATGAACAGTCACAAAAAGTTCGAGGGAAAACTGAAAAAGATTTTAAAAACTGTCCTCACTGTGCAAAACACGCGTTTTTCGCGGCTAAGGTAAGTCGCCAGAAAGTCGCCAAATCCACCCGCCAAAACACTTCAAGACAAAAGCTTTGAAAATTTTTCTAAGTGTTTTTCGCAACTGGAAGTTTCACTCGCGAGCTGAGCCACGAAAATCTCTGTGTACTCCTCACGACTGGACCTTCCACTCACGAACAAGTCGCCAAAATTGACCCGCGAGCACGCGACTGTGGCATGCGACTTGACTTACCCGCGACTGAGTCGCCAAAACAGGGCAAAAAGGTTTTTTTTTTTTTTTGAAATTTTCAGTTTTTGAAAAACAAAATACTTTCCAAAAAACACCTAAAACACTAAAAAATATTTTTGTGCTTGAATCAACAAAGATTGAGCATGTGAAAACACATTTCATCAAGTACAATCACACAAATTAATATGGCATTTATTGAACATAAACTTGTGTGTGGTGTGTGGATATCAACAATGAGATAGTCCTTAGTCTAATGCGAAGCTTCAATGATCAATTCAACCAAGACATACACAATTAGCACTAGATCATGTGACCCATCTCAATTATAGAAGTATGCATATATAACCTCCCACAAAACTTGATAACATAACTTGGAGCTTTACATTTGACTCCACATTCAAACATAACATTTGATCTTTTTGGTCCTTTTAAGACAATCACCTCTCATTGTGAGAGTAATATTTGATATTTCACCTTGATGAGATAGCCTTTGGCTTTTTGAATAAACATTCATATAAATTTTTGGTCGCTTTCCCTTTTTCCTAGTCAAATACTAGTATGTGCGACAGGCTTTTGCAACTCAATATCTCTTTTCATTTGGAGATTTACATTTGGTGAGCTCTTTTTAGCAAAAAAAATAAAGAGTGTGAAGATATATAGGCACAAGTCTATGCAAGTCTCAAGATCAACATAACCATTCACTAATCATTCATGACAAGTTTGAAGATCTATTTACAATAGTCACATAGATTTAAAGATTTCTTCCACAGTGATAAGAGTGCAAAGAAACAAGCTACGCTTGAAAATGCACAAAGCCATTAGCACAAAGGTACAAGGCAAAACAAGTTTTGAGACAAAACTTAACAATGTCAATCAAACTTTTTGATTTTCTATTTTTTATGTGATTTTTTGGATTTTTGACACATAAGAAGGAAACGATTGATCAAAAACAACAAAAAGGAATAAATGATAAGGAATAAACGATAGAATGCAAAAATAAATAAACACAATACAACCCACACAATTAAAAAGCAAACAACCAAACTCAGTCACAAAGCATAGGAAGAATTGATGCATGGACATGTTGTAATGCTTATGCATGAGTACCCTTTTTCACCCACACGTTACTTGCGTTTGGGGTGATTTCCTTATAGGTTTGGGTACAAGAGCTAGGGCTTTCAAACCTTCGTGTGAAGCTCTCCAAGCAGTTGGCGAAAGCACCAATTATCTTCATCATATCCATCATTCCGATATCACCACTTTGATCTCTTGATGGTTCAACAGCCAAATTTCTTCTGTCATTTCTAGGTCCTTGTGACCTTGGAGCAGTTGCATTATTCAGTGCTCTCAGCTTTTGGCAATTTGGCCGAGTATGCCCTTGAAGTCCACAATGATGACACACATGGTTCGATCTAGGACCTCTTTGTGGTCGTGGACGAGACTTGGCTCGGGATTCAGACCTGCCCACGGATTGATTACGTGGATTCAACAACCGTTCGTTCCCCACATTCCTCTTCTCCTCTATCTTGGGCTTCTCAGTAGTAGGGCCAACATCAGCTGATTCTTTGGCCTTTATAAACTTCACTTCTTTAGTGATATTGCTAGATGAGCTACTTCCTCTAGTATATTCCAATCTGGATTTGTCTGAAAAGCTCTTTTGAGATGAAATAACATCATCCAACTTCTTGGTGGTGACTCTCTATTTTAGCATTTGCTTACACAACCTCTTGCTCAAGAAATCTCACTTTTGTGTAAGCTTCTGACAGCTCACCGTTCAGTATTTCTATCTCTCATTTGGCCTCCCTATATCAAATTAGGAGACTTTTATAGTCCTCCTCTGCCTTCTTCATTTTTCTCACAGCTGCCTTGGCCACCTTTGTGTACTCACCCAACTTCTCTAGGAGTGAGTTATAATTCTCTTGAAGATTGGCTGTGCTTTCATTTTCTTCAGCATCTGATTCTTCAAAAACTCCCAATGATTCTTCATCACTATGTTCTCCAAGTTCTCGTACAAGCAGATTCAACTCGTTTGAAGACTCAACATGAGTAATAGTCATAAAAGCTGAATAATTCCCTTCTCCGTCACAGCTTTCCTCAGAATCTGAGTCGGATGAATCCGAGTCACTCAATGTCGTGGCATACACTTTGCCTTTCAATTTTAAATAATTCGGACATTCTTTCTTAAAGTGTCCATCCCCGTTGCATTCGAAACAAGTGACACCTTGTGTAGATTGGGATTCTTTTCCATCTTTCTTTTTGAATTCCCTTTTCTCCCTTCCTGAACTTTGGAATTTTCCTCTATCACCAAATTTGCCATTATTCTTGAATTTTAAGAATTTTTGGAAATTTTTCACAAGATATGCAACATCTTTGTCAACCACATCTTCTTCCGATGAGTCATGGTCTTCCACCTTCTCATTAATGGTCTTAAGAGCAAGAGATTTGCTCTTCCGTTGATTTGGCAGCGACATTTCATAAGTCTAAAGAGAACCAATCAGCTCTTGGACTTTGATGTCATCAAGGTCCTTGCTCTCTTCAATCGCTGTCACTTTGGCACGAAAACTTTCCGGCAATGATCAAAGGATCTTCCTTACAATTTTAGAATCCTCTGTTTTCTCTCCCAGATTGAACTTGCTTACAATCACCTCATTCATCTTGCTATAGAAAGAGTCAAAGGACTCATCCTCACTCATTTTTAGCTCCTCAAACCGAGTGGTTAGCATCTGCAGTTTGATATCTTTTACTCTCTTCGTGCCTTCGTAAGTGGTCTCCAATATCTCCCACGCTTCTTTGACAACGATAACGTGCGAGATCCTGTGAAATTCATCTGGAGACACACCACAGAAAATAGCATTGAGTGCTTTACTGTTAGCATTAGATGCGGCGAGTGCTGCCTTATCCCATGTGGATTTGGCTGCCTCAGGTCTAGTCCAACCTATCTCAACAGCATCCCAAACTGATTCATCAATGAAACATAGAAATGCTCTCATGCGAACCTTCCTAAAAGCATAATTACTACCATCAAAATATGGAAGTGCATTTAGGGATTGAGACCGATCCATCTCAATAGGAAGTTAAGGATCACACTATGGTAATGATACTACTAGAAGTGTACCCGCTCTGATACCAATTGAAAGTTCAAATAGTGTAAAAACACCCATGAACGTTTAGACCCACAATTTACAAATTAACCAATTCAAGTTTTATGTCAAACAACTAGTGTGCGGAAAATGAACAAAAGCTATAAAACAGAATTGGAAAACAATCTAAGCCAAATTAAAATCACAACCCACAGCAGATAATAAAAGGCAAAGATAAAAGGAAAGGAAGATGCAAACACAAGGATAACACGCGATGTGTTATCGAAGAGGAAACCGAAGCCCTCGGCGTAAAACCTCTCCGCCGCCCTCCAAGCGGTAAGTAATCCACTAGAAAATGTAGTTGGGATACATGGACAGTAATAAACCCTCCAAGCCTAATCTACCCAGTGCACCTAAGCCCTCCAAACTTCTTGCTCCAACGAGGTTGCGCCGAACCTATTTCTTTTCTAGCTTCCCGGATTCCGCTACTTGACCATAACATCAACCAATGTAAATTGGTTCCTTCATAACTGCTTCCCAGAACACCAAACAGTCATCTCACAATAATGGATATAGTGAGAAAATGTTTTGGTAAAATGCCTCTCAAGGGTTTAACAATGGAGAGGAAGAGAGTTGAGAAATTTGAAGAGACTCTTATGTAAAGATTGTAGATGAATCAATCTTGTTTTACTCTAGGGTTTCTCTCTCAAAATTCTCTCTGGAAGCTCTCATTCTTTTGTGGGTATAAGGGGTATTTATACTAGGGTGAGAAAAGAATGTGAAACATCAGGTTTTTCAAAACAGGGGTGGCTCGCGGCTTGACTGAGTCGCGAGATCCAGCCGCGCGATAACAGAACGGCCAGTTGTCTTATTTTGTTCTGTAGTGCTCCAGCTAACATGACGCTTCAACTTCTGGCATGCTTGGCACGTGTGCTGCTTCTGGCATGCTTGGCACGTGTGCTGCTTCTGGCGGCTTGCAGCCGCGAGTCACCTGTGAGATCCAGCCACGAGACTCTATTTTCTTGCACACTCTTGAGCATTCAATCACTCTATCTCACTCACTACCCTTACAACAAACCCACCTAAATACAGGGTTACTAATTGCTGAAATACAAGTAAATTTGGCACGGAATAAAGTCAACAAGATGGTTGATTAAATTCAACCTTACAGTGGTATTGACTCAAACAATTTTTTGCAAAGGGAGCATGATTCAAGGGTGATAGAGCCAAATCTACCTATACAAGCTTCGATAAATGAGGAGTCAATCACTGAGCTATCTCGTCGCTAGTGTTTTATGAATTTGAAGTGTAATACTACTATTTTATTTATGTATTTATTTAATTTAAAAATAAAAAATATATGAGTTATTAACAACTAATCATTCTTTCAAAACTAAACCTTTCTTTTTTTAGTGACCAAAAAAAGAAAGGTTGAGATTTTTTTTTACCGTATCATGTTGTTTGATTGCCAAATCCTCAAACACTATGCTTGATTCGCATTCCTCATGTGTTTCCCACTGGAGTTTCTAATGCAAAAACGTAGGTCTCAACATAGTGGGTGTGTTTGGATAGAACTTATTTTGCTGAAACTGAAAACTGAAAACACTGTTGCAAAATAATTTTTAAATGTGTGAATAGTGCTGTGGGACCCATTTTTAATGAAAAAATTGATAAAAAATGAAATTTGTGGGTCCGTAAACAGTGCACATGTGCACTGTTCACTGCAGAAAGTCAGCATTTGCGGTTACTGTTCACTGTTCAATGAACAGTAACCGCAATACCCAAAACGCGTGAAAAAAAAAAAAAAAAAAAAAAAAAAAGAACAAAAACGCAGCAGGGAAACGTGGACGTGAATACAAACACACATTGTGAGGGCGTTTGGATTGCCCGTTTTCCTGCGTCCACGTTTGGTGCTGCGTTTTCTTTGTTTTTTTTTTTTTTTTTTTTTTTCCGGCCCGCATAAGTTGACTTTGGTGGACAAAAGTTACTGTTTTGCACTGTAGCAGTACTGTTCATGTACTGTAGCAATACTGTTCACGCATTAAAAAATATTAAAAATGGGTCCCACGATACTTTTCACACATTTAAAAATTATTTTGCTACAATGTTTTCAGTTTTCAGTTTCAGCAACAATAAGCTCAATCCAAACGGACCCTGTGTGTGTTTGTATTCACGTCCACGTTTCCCTGCTGCGTTTTTGTTCTCTTTTTTTTTTTTTTTTTTTGTTTTCACGCGTTTTGGGTATTGCGGTTACTGTTCATTGAACAGTGAACAGTAACCGCAAATGCTGACTTTCTGCAGTGAACAGTGCACATGTGCACTATTTACGGACCCACAAATTTCATTTTTTATCAATTTTTTCATTAAAAATGGGTCCCACAACACTATTCACACATTTAAAAATTATTTTGTTACAGTGTTTTCAGTTTTCAGTTTTCAGTTTCAGCAAAATAAGTTCTATCCAAACACACCCATAGTGTCAAATCACTGAACCACATTACCAAAACTGAGGCACATTACATGCTTCTAGATGCAACCCAGTACCAGCAGCAATATTTTAATTCCAAAATGTGTCTTTAGAATGGCTGTCATCTCTGCTATTATGATAAATCAAGTTTAGCTTGTCCACATCATCATTCAAATATATATTCTTTTGTCTTTACAAAAATTTGTTAATATTACTGATTAAATATTAATATGAGTTATTGATGAGTTATATGAATAGTTTGATATTTCCTTCTTCTAGGAAGAAAATGCTTATTTCAAGTCACAATATACAAGCTGTTTAAACTTTAAACAACTTGTATATTATGACTATATTTTAAATTTTTGGCAAGTTATAAATAATCATTAAATAATTCACCGCCTTTTTGGATAAAGTAACCCAATACTTACCAAAATTCTCATTGAATTAGGTTTGACATTATTTAAACAAATTGTAATTAAATCATGTAATTTCTTCTCTATAAATTCTTTGATTTGATTTTTTATTTACTAATGCTTATTAATTAAATATGTATCATATATAAATATATATTTTTTATCAAACATTCCATACATTGCACATGTTAGCAACTAGTTGTATATATAATGGTGTATTTTTTAATAACTTTGACAACTTTTTTTTTGCTGCTAACCCTGCAACTCGAACCATTTCCCCCCTAGACCCCCAAGTACTTTGTGCATGGGGAGGTGCCAATTCAGCTACAAGGCCTTTAGCATAACTTTGACGACTTAGTTGCTTATATAATTACTAGTTTTTTAGCAAATAAGTGGTCAAATTTATTAGAAAAGATACTATAAAATATGTTAGAAATATGTCTAATATAGGCTAATATGTCTAATATATATCTCTAATAAAATATATGATTTAATTTATGAAAAATTAACATTACTACGGTGCAGATATATAATTACTCAAGTATAAACAAATATACAATTCATTTTGCTATGCTAATTTATCAATTAATATATATAAATCAAAGCCTTGACTTTTTTTTCTTTTCTTTTTTTGGTTGAGATTTCTACTAATATTACCATATAAACTTTTGAAATCCGTTTCACAATGTTATTTCTTAGAAACGTGCTTTTGCATGTATAAGTCACCGTTAGAAAATATTAATAACAGATAATATTATAATTATGTCACGTCATCATTTAATTCAAAATTAAACTTTTCTATACCATTTGAAATGAGAAATAATTTAATTTATCTACAACAAAATTAATTTGGTTCTTCAAGTGGATCCTAAAAGTAAAATCAACAATCTATAATCTACATTTTAAAATGAGAGCACATCATCCTACCAACACAATTTGATGGTAATCACTACAGTTAAATAAATTAAAAACGTAAAAAGAACCTTAGGTTATGTTTCTGTAGGGATATCAAAGAGGTATTGTGCAAATCAGCTTCCTTCAACCATTCAAATTAGTTAGTTAGGCACGTTTTCAAACAATTTAGAAAACTAACATCTCGAGTTTTTGAAATTCGAGATCCATATTAGAACTCGAGTCTTAAAGACTCGCTTTAGATCTCGAGTCTTTAAAACTCGAGTTTCATGCAAAAAAAATTTAACCTATAGTGGCGTTTTTAAGACTTACAGTGACGTTTTAAAACCCTATAGCGACGTTTTCCTGCAAAAAAATTTTTTTATAAGTACAGGTTTAAGGAGTCCTATAGTGGCGTTTTTAATCCCTATAGTGACGTTTTATAGACCTATAGCGTCGTTTTTTGCAATTTATGAAAATCGAGTCTCTAAAACTCGATTTTCAGCGCAATTTTTTTTCTCCAAATCGAGACTTAAAAACTTGAGTTCCATCTGGAACTCGAGTTTTAGATACTCGAGATGTTATTTTTCAAAATTGTTTTGAAATATGACAATTAACTAAATAGTTTAATATTTATTGTTATTTTAAAAAAAAATTCGGATATCAAAACTAAACCAGTAAATAAATTGAAAACATTGATTTAAAGTGCCTTAGTTAATTTCTATTGTTTGAGTATCGATTGAATATCTATCAGAATCTGTAACATGATCAATCGAGATTTGATCGAGTGACTGTCAAATTCTAGATAGAATTTCTTATTGAGCTGTTTCAACAAACTTTTGAATTCATGAATAATAGTTATTGTAAATGATACATAGTCATGGACATTAATGCTAACCTAAAAACTAAAAATCTTCTCTTTGGCAATTCCATGACGTGGTAGATTTTGAGCCTGACTGAAATACCCATTGTTCTTCGCTCTTCTTGAACTCCGATGCCAATGCCCTAACATTTCCCTCTATTTTTTGGTGAACTCCTAAAGCCACTTATTTCTTATAATTCTTAAAAGAAAATGTTAACGAATACCCTAAGGGTAATTGTTAGTGAACCATTTTAGGAAACTTTTTATAGAAAAAAAAAAAAATGTTTGACAGTTTTTCAATTTCTCATAAAAGTGGTATAAAAACTTTCACAAAATGGTTTATTAACAATTGTCACAAAGACACCCATTAACATGACCCAAAAAAGAAACCAAACAATAATTAATAGCTTTTTTTTTTTTTTTTTTTTTTTTTTGGGGAAAAAAACATAGCCATACAGTGATACAAATACAACACAAACATTGACATAAATATAATTTAAATCTAATAAATGCTTTTTTTAAAAATATATAAGTGGTAATTATATGATAATAATTAATTTATAAATTTAATAATAAATGAACTTTAGTACAACTTTGCTATTATGTCTTGTGAACTATTTTTTTTAATTTTTTGAAAGAGAAATGATACGTTTACAACATTTTTACAACAAATCCTAAGTGACAAGTTGTTATTAGTTGTTATTGTTGGGGCAAAAAAGTAATCTTAGCATTAGTTTGAAATTTGAATCAATAACAACTAACCACTTGTGATTTGTTGTAAAAATGTTATAGACGTAGTATCCCTCTTTTTTGAAATATATTTTTAAACTAAATATTATTAGTTATAAATTTATTATATATCTTATTATTTATTTTTATAAATTTAAAATTATTAATTATTTATTTATGATGTCACTAATTCGAACCAAAAAATCAATTACCATTCTCCTTTTCTGTTCTTTGATTGGTATAGTTTTTAAAACCATAGAAGCTATAGTAAAAGTTTTAATTCAAATCATGTTTTGTGAATTCCTTTAGATTAACTCAAAACAATTGTCTTTAAAAGACCTTGTCTTCGCCTTAATTTTTTGATTCAAAAGTGTTGCCGAAATGGGTTGTGGAATTTAGCATTGGAGGAGCTTGGGAGGCTTAAAGATTTTGGGTACAAGCCCACGAGATGGACGTATAATGCATTGGTTCAAGTGTTTCTTAAAGCTGATCGGTTGGACACGGCTTATTTGGTTCATAGGGAGATGTCGAGTTCAGGGTTTATTATGGATGAGTTTACCTTAGGTTGTTTTGCGCAATCTCTCTGCAAAGCGGGGAGGTGGAGAGAAGCTCTCTCGCTGTTTGAGAAGGAAGAAATTGTGCCCAACACAGTTCTTTATACAAAGATGATATCTGGGTTGTGTGAAGCTTCTCTTTTCGAGGAAGCTATGGATTTCTTGAACAGAATGCGGACTAATTCTTGTATTCCTAATGTTGTGACATATAGGACTTTGCTTTGTGGGTGTTTGAGGAAAAGACAGCTTGGTAGGTGTAAGAGAATTC
This sequence comes from Quercus robur, assembly GCF_932294415.1. Lineage (NCBI taxonomy): Eukaryota > Viridiplantae > Streptophyta > Magnoliopsida > Fagales > Fagaceae > Quercus > Quercus robur. The sequence continues at coordinate 13,645,603 of NC_065543.1, read as the reverse complement.
TTAGTATTATGATCACAGAAGGTTGTTATCCTAGTCCTAAGATTTTTAATTCTCTTGTTCATGCCTTTTGCAGATCAGGAGATTATTCTTATGCCTATAAGTTGCTTAAGAAAATGGTCAATGCAGTTGCCAGCCAGGTTATGTGGCTTACAATATCTTGATTGGTGGTATATGCGGCAATGAAGAATTACCTAGCTCAGATGTTTTGGAGCTGGCTGAGAAAGCTTATGGTGAGATGCTTGATGCAGGGGTCGTATTGAATAAGGTCAATGTCAGCAATTTTGCTCGATGTCTTTGTGGTGCTGGAAAATTTGAGAGGGCATATACTGTTATTCGTGAAATGATGAGTAAGGGATTCATACCTAATACTAGTACCTATGCTAAAGTGATTGGCTTTTTGTGTAATGCCTCCAAGGTAGAGAAGGCCTTTTTATTGTTTGATGAAATAAAGAGGAATGGTATTGCTAGGAAACTTTCCAATGCAAATGATCTGTTTGAGATTATGTGTTCTGAAGGTTGCATTCCTAAGGTTTGTGCAAAGCTCACAAGGTCAAAGAGGCCCGTAACCTGTTGGATGCTATGTCAGTGGAAGGCTGTGACCCAAACCATATCGTGCATGATGCTCTTGTTGATGGATTCTGCAAGTCCGGGAAGCTAGATGATGCACAAGAGGTGTTTGCTAAGATGTCAGAGAATGGATATAGTCCTAATGTCTGTACTTACAGCTCTTAGATTGACATGTTGTTTAAGGATAAAAGACTGGATCTTGCTTTGAAAGTCTTGTCCAAAATGCTAGAAAATTCTTGTGCACCAAATGTTGTCATATACACAGAGATGATTGATGGCCTCTGTAAAGTTGGAAAGACAGATGAAGCCTATAAGCTTATGCTAATGATGGAAGAAAAGGGGTGTTATCCAAATGTTGTGACGTATACTGCAATGATAGATGGCTTTGGGAAAGTGAGTAAAGTCAAAAAATGTCTTGATCTCTTGAGAGAAATGGGCTCAAAGGGTTGTGCTCCAAATTTTGTCACCTACAGGGTTCTTAGAAATCACTGTTGTGCCACTGGCCTTCTGGATGAGGCTCATAAACTCTTGGATGAAATGAAACAAACATATTGGCCAAGGCATATATCAAGCTACCGTAAGGTCATTGAAGGTTTCAACCGAGAGTTTATTATCTCACTTGGGCTTCTAGATGAGATCAGTGAGAATGATTCTGTTCCTATCGTTCCAGTATACAGAATACTGATTGACAGTTTTATTAAGGCTGGGAGATTAGAATTAGCTCTGGAGCTGCATGAAGATATTCCATCATTTTTCCCTTTAAAAGCTGCCAGCAAGAATATGTATACTTCTTTGATTGAGAGCCTCTCCCGTGCAGGTAAAGTCGTTTAGGCTTTTGAGCTGTACACAGATATGGTAAGGATGGGTGGTGTTGCAGAGCTGAGCACATTCGTTCACCTTATTAAAGGGCTCATCAATATTAACGAGTGGGAAGAAGCACTTCAACTGTCAGATAGCATATGTCAGATGGTCAGTCTCTCCCTATCTACATTTTCTTTGCTCAAGCTTTGGTATACATTATGGAAACAAATCATGTTTTTGCTTATTGAAGTTGTCAGTTCTCAAAATTTTGTCAGATGTATAGTGTCTATCCATTTGGTTGTGAAATTGGTTTCTACTTAAAATTTGCAAGATATGAGAGAAAATTACTCCAAATTAAAATAATTATGGGATCATGAATTTGCACCCTTTAGGAGAATATTTGTTTGCCATCTTTTGTTTTGTGGGATAATGATATCTAATTACATTGAATTGAATGATGAAAGCTGGTTTTCTTGCTGTACTGGAGACTAGCTGTCTGTCATTGCATCTTCTTAGTTATCTACTTATTTTGGTTTGAGTATATAGCCAAAAAGAAAAAGAATATCTAGGTTTGAGCAAATCCCTGACTAAATTCAATAATGAAAGTTTATATGTTGGTTCTTTAATATCCTGCATGTTTTGGGTCTGTAAATGGAAAAACTGGGTTTAGCATGTAAAGGTTAGTTGACCAGAGTGACACTTAATAGAATTTTTGGCATAAATGCAAATAGATGTAAAGAGACCACTGTTTTCTTCTTTATTTCTCCTCGGCCTTTTTTTCCAACTGATTGTAGTCTAAGAAGAATGAAAACTGCTTGGGAAGTATTAATTAGGAGACTTTTGGATATTTATAATATTGTAGTAGGATAAGCTACTTCAGGAAAGCTAAAACCACTTTGGTTGAGGGGGCATCCTGCTGTATACATTGCATGCGTTAATATTGTGGCACTGGTGGAAGGTCTCACTTGAGTTTTACCATTGCCCACATATTAATGATTCTCTTTCAAGTAAAATTACATTTTAGTAGGTGGCACTGAAAGTGAGACATTGAAAACTATTTTGTTGTTTTAAGTGATAAATTGTGCTTGATTTGTGAAAAGACAAAAGAAGCTGTTACTTCGGAAACAGTGTTGCTGAAAATTTTAGTTGTCCCTTGTATTGTGGTGAAACCTGTTTAAGAATAAATAGGTGTCAAGTTACTTGTCTAATAATTTCTTCTTCTTTTTATCATTATTTATTTCTCCTTTCTTTGAGCAGGATATCCATTGGCTTCAACAAGAAGATACATCTTCCAGAAATTAGGCTTTTGAGCATATCTATATTTTTTTCTCAAGGTTGATGTGATAGCATAATGGTGCATGTTAAAGTTTTGGCTCAAATAATGACTACATTGGTGGAAACTCTTGATGCACACATGAAATTCCTAGGAGGTGATAGCTATTGCATAATTTGCATTGCAATGAAATTAGTATAAAAAAATATGGACATCTTTGATTGACTGTTTGAAGCAACCAGAAGCTAAAATAAAGCTTGAGGGAAATATTTTGCCTTTCAATTATTCATTCTCACAAAGTTGGTGAGCTCTCTTTAACTTAACAAAAACCAATTGAAAAAACTTCTTAACAAACCAAAAGGTCCTAATTGTCCTTATTTGCGTTTATTTTGTGCACCATTGCTTACAGCTGATGCGGCTTATTGGGTATGATGCGAGTCAATGTTGCTAAAACTGATTTACTTCTTCAGTCTCATAAAATTGGTGAGCTCTCTTTAACTTCTTAACAAAAACCAATCGAAACAAGATTCTTAACAAAGAAAAAATGTCTTATTTATCCTTATTTGCATTTACATTGTGCACCGTTGCTTACAGCTGATGCGGCTTATTGGGTATGATGCGAGTCAGCGCTACTAAAATTGATTGACTTCTGCAATACCCTCCATTGAATTTGTCAAGGTCAGTTTAGTCATTAGTATTCTTCTGTGACCTAGATGGTAGTGACTATGTATATCTTGTTCTTTCATCATTCAATGTAAATAAATCCAACATTCCTGTTGCTAGCTTTTAGTAAAATCATATCATTCATGATGCAGCTGTGTTATATACAGCTAAAGTTGGTTATTGAATGCAATGCATGATATGTTACTAGAACCCATTTTTTGCTGTAGATAGCCTTCAATTGTGATAAGGACTTCTGAGGTGTTGGTTCTATCTTCTTTCTTGTGCAGCTTTGACACTAATGATGACAATACATGCATAGGCACTGACAAACACACCTACAAATTATCACAGTTTTCCCCCACTCTTTCCTGGGAATGTAGTCACATGAATTTGAATCTAATTGACTGTTTGGTCTCATTGATGATTGGAAATACTTTCTTCCCCACAAAAAGGCCTATTTCAATATAGATCACAACATGGATCTAATCAATTTTAATTTATGGAGTAATGTCAGCAAGATCTGTGTTATTTAACTGGAGATTCTAATGACATGTTGATGCAAATTTGTATTGCATGTGAATGAAATTTTTATACAAAACAGATTGGTGCTTTTGCAATGTACATATTCTCTTAGACATTGTTGTTGCACTTCAACAACATTTATAGAGATAGTTGCATGATCCATAGAAAGTGACCCAATTAAAAATTTTAGAAACATGGCACTGTGGAGTCCAAAGGTGAAATCCTTTCTAAAGTTCATTGAATGCAATGGTATCGTTGTCAAATATGAAATAATGAGATTACTTGTGCCATATCATAAGAAATCTATGTGAATTCATTCTCATAACATCTCCATGTTTTACAGAAACTAACGATTTGCATGATCTCTTCTTGAGGTACTTGTATTTGTTTTAAGGTCTTGAGGTACTTGTATTTGTTTTAAGGTCTAAGTGTTCACTATCATGAACATGAGTTCCTTTTTATGAAATAAACCTTTGCATGATGGGTGCTGGAGGTTGGTGTTACTCATTTTTAGTTCGTTTGTGTTGTTTTATATAGAGGAAAATCACATTTTTTTCAGATTACATCTCCAAATTGGGGAGGCTGTCTTCCAGCCACCTCTCATAGACCTTGCACAAGTGGGAGTGATGTGCCTTGGGTATGAAATTTGTTTATCTACTGATTTTTTTTTTTTTTTTTTTTTTTATTGTCTTATATATGTCTTTTTTATGAGAAACTTCCTATAGTTCATAACCTACAAAACTTGTTTATATGTCCTTTTTTGGAGAAACTTCTTATAGTTCATAACCTACAAAACTTAATAAATAAATAAAAAAGGGTGGGGGGTGCAATTTAGTTGAAGAATGGAATCTTGAGGCCCAAACACAAGTCCTCCTTCCAGGACATATTGATTCTACATACAATGGTGGAGATCCATGCTAACTCGACTATCTAAAACCCTCTAGATTGATCTATAGACAATAACTGGTAAGATGCTATATAAAAAATAGACTTCTAACAATAATTTATGTAAGCTTCCTCTCTTTAGAGAAATAAAAGTTGAGGCCTGAGGTCCTCAAGAATAATCTCAGATAGAATTTCCCAAGTGTTTTTCATTGTCTTTTCTTTTTGTTACATGAGTCATCACTGTAAAACTGCAGGCATTGGAGTGGCAATAAGAAGCTCAACAAACTTGTTTGCTTCACTTTTTAATGGGGTACTTTACCTCAAGTACAAGTTTCCATTTTCTGTTGCCTTAGGCCTCAGGCGTTTATTTATAGCTGGGACACTTTGAGCAGGGTATTGGATGCAGGACACTATAATCTTTAGTTCTCCCTTACCCCCCCCCCCCCCCTTCTCTCTCCTATCTTAGCAGCAAAAGCATTATTTATAATTTATCATTAAGGAAATTATTTTCTTACAAGCAACTTCTATAACTCTAAATCTTTATTATTTATAATATCATAAGTGGCCTCACTCTTTTTTTTTCCCTTTTCTTTTTTTCTCTCCTATAACTCAAAATCTTCATGTGCTTATGAAATTTATAGAGGGCTTTATATTAAAAATAATATTGGATTCATTTATTATAAATCCTCAACTCCAAATGCAATTTTGAAAATTTTCTTTATTAGAAAAAAAGGTAAACAGGTAATTTCATGATCATTAAGAGAGTGCCAAGACATAACTTTTTTTACCTAAAATGACAAGTTGGGTTGGGTTAGTGTTATACATGTTGGTCCCTATTTTTCGAAATAAAAATCCCCCTTTTATTTTGTTTTCCCTCAATTAGGCAGATCACAGATACAAAAATACTGTCGATCTCAATTCTCAAATTGACCAAAAAAATATCTCTCTATTCCTTCACCTTCATAAGTTTGTCTTTTATTGTTGGGTAAATTATACCAACCTCCCTTGTGATTTCACAAAATAACACTCCTTCCTCAAGGTTTCTATAAATGCAATAAATCCAAATGCCCTCTCATAGTGCTACTTCCTTCATAGAATTTTTCATTTAAAAAAATAAAAAGATTCACTCATGTTTACAAACCTTAAGGGGCAGAGTGTTATTCATAATAACCAAGGGAGTGGAGTGTCATTTCCTCTAGAGTTTTTTGCAGGATTATTTTTTGAAATAGAATATTTCTTTAGGAAGTTAAGCATGCACTTATCTGTCACATTTATACAAACCTCAAGGGAAAGTATCATTAATACATATGTTTGTAAGAAGTATAATTTCGATAAATCTCAAGATAGGTTGGTCGTTGGTTTAATCTATCCTTTGTTCTTTCTCCCTCTACCTCTACTCTTACTCAACCAAACCTCTAGCCACATTACGATATACCAATCTCCCTCCATCTCTAATTTCAATTCCACTTTTTCAATCGTTCATTTAGTTTTCGATGACCATGTTGTTGGATTTTGTATAAAATTAATTTGATATATATTCAAGATATGGTTGTATGATATCATGTAATGTTTCATTTCTTTGTGATGGTTGTAGCCTCTTTCGTGGTTATATATTACCAGATTGAAGTTCTAAGTTAGTAATTTTAGGACATTTATTTTGCATGGGGTTAAAGATTTAATGTTTGGAAAAATGGAGGGGGGAAGAAAAAAAAGTCAAGAGTTGAAATGAAAAGAAGGAAAGGGAAATGAGAGTAGCTTGCATTCAAAGTGTTTGGTTTGCAAGGGAGAAAGGAAAGGAAAAAAAAATCCTCATGCTCTAGTAAAGATTCTCTCTTCTCTCTATTTCCTTCCAATTTGGGAGGAAAGGAAAATGTTGGCCCTGTGGAGAACTTTGCATTTTCCTTTCCCTCATTCCATTTCTCTCCAAACAAATAAAGGATTTTTCTTTTCCTTCGTACCCTTGCCATCCCTTGCTTTCCCTCCAGCTTCCCTTCAACCACACACACACACACACACACACACACACACACACATATATATATATATATATATATATATATATATATATATGTATATATTGAACATTTTCTTTCCATCGTGTTCATTAATCACTGTATAGAATATGGAGTAGTTCGGGAACTTGCAAAACCTTTTATTTATTTATTTTTTTTTTTTAGAGAGGTGGAAATGGAATACATGATAAAGAAAATGAGGGTTGCCTATGTAGTTCAAGGGTTTTGTTTCTTCTAATGCAAAACAAAAAACAAAAAACAAAAACAAAAAAAAACAAAAAAAAACAAAAACAAAAAACAAAAAACAAAAACAAAAAACAAAAAACAAAAAACAAAAACAAAAAAAAACAAAAAAAAACAAAAACAAAAAACAAAAAACAAAAACAAAAAACAAAAAACAAAAAACAAAAACAAAAAACAAAAAACAAAAAACAAAAAACAAAAACAAAAATTATTTGCAAGTTATAAGGGATTGAGCTTACACATTAAAGACCAAATAAGTCAAACTTCAATCACCCCAACTCTATTTGTTATAAGAATTTCACATCAGAAACTAGCAAATTGGATATCAAGGTTTTTTCTTCATTAGAAACTAACTTGTAATCTTTGTATAATTATAAATATTATAATTAAATAACCATATCACATTATATAAGTTTAGTTTTATTAATCGCATCTAACAAGATCTCTCTCTCTCTCTCTCTCTCTCTCTCTATATATATATATATACATATATATATATATCTTTTTTAATTTTTTAAATGTCCAAAATCGGTTACATATATCAATTTTTTAAAGTTTAGGAATTAGGTATTTAGGTTAATACTATCAATTAGCTTTTAAATTTTGATAGGGTAAGCAAATTTGCTCCTTCTATATTACTCTATAGAAAAATAAGTAGTTAGTTATATTTTTATTTATTTTTTATAAATAAAGTAGTTATTGATTTATAAATTCACATTACATTTTAAAAATAAATGTTATTATTGTGATACAAATGTTAGAATCATGCCTAATAGAATTTTTTATGAGTTATAAAATATATGTAAAAAATTCGAGGCATTTTCTTTCGTTTTTCTTATCTTTTATAATACAAATAGTTTGGGGTAGGGTTGTCCAACTCACTGACAGACCTAACCCACTTGAAAAATCCAACTGGACCTAAGTCAATTGCCACTCTTACCTGACTACTCTAGCAATTGGCAACGAGTCTCTTTTTGCACAAATCGATGCCAGTGGGTTGGTTGCGGATCTTGTCCCCTAAAACCCGAAAAACTCAAACTAATCAATTAGGAGGCCCTTTTTTTCGGTGAGATTTGCCAAATCTAGTGAGCTATCAGCCATTTCTAGCAAGATCTCAACTAGATCCGACTAAATTTCTATTGAATCTAGCAATATCTCACCAGATCTAGTGATATTTTTGCTAGATCTAGTGAAATTTCACCCGATTTTCACCTTTATCTTACCGGATTGTCATCATTTTTTAGATCTACGACATCAACCAAATCGACTGCTACCATTTACAGGCTTAATCTGTCTAATCCAATCAACTTTTTTGATCAGTGGTGGGTTGATATTTGTTCCTCTTGATTAGGTTAGATCTAGAGGTTGAGCCCAAACTCATGGATAGCCCTAGTTGGGAGAGAGGGATTTAAACATTAAAAATTGGAAAACATTAAGTGTAGGGGCTAGGGCCCAAAATAATGTATTGGGCCTTGGGTCTTGTCCGAGGAGGAAAACACAACTTTAATGATCCACATTGCAAGTCTCATTAGTGGGAGACAAAGGGAAGAAGGTCCGAGGAGGAACTCTTCCTCGGACACGGCGAACGCAGACCAGGTGTGTACTCTAGCAATTGAGATGCACTCCTTGAACACATGAGAGAGAAGAAAACTCAAAATATCTAAGGAAAAGCTGTCATCACCACATTAAATGCATTGCAGCTACTTTTTTGGCCGCATTAATGTGGAGAAGACCCCTGAACAGTGTTGACTTGGCTGCCACAACTCACAGAGGGCTGAAAAGGGTATCTGATGGGATGGGTACTCAAGTGGAGATCTAGATGATCAACAAGTGTAAGACCTAGATGATCAGAAAAGAACTATATAATACGGAATAATTCCCATGAAGAATGGGGCAGAAAAAGAGTGAGAAAGAACACTATAACATGCTAAACAATATTGTGATCTATATACGTCAAATTTTGGTCTCCTCGAACCGAAGGTCCTTTGGCAATAAAAGCTTTTACTTGTGTTTGATTGATTTTTAACTCCATGCTAGCCATTACCCAACTCATCTAGACCTAGTTCTTTGATCCATACTCTGCAAAATTCATTGTATTGGGTTTGTTGGACCAGGATTCCATACATTTGGGCTTGGCCTCCAAATCTTGCCCCTACATTAAGTTATACAAATAGAATCATCTTGAAAACTATACAGAGAAAGAAAATACTACCCAAGATTTTAAATTCAGAACATATAATAATATTTTAATAAAGAAACGGGCAAGTCGAGACTGTAAATAAGGTCATAATCAATGGGTTGAAGAAGAGATTGGATGATGCAAAGGGAAGATGGGTGGAAGAGCTGCCACACGTCCTATAGACCTACTGGACTACGCCACGATGGTCAACAGGAGAGACACCTTTCTCTATGACTTACGGGGCCGAAGCTGTACTCCCCCTAAAAACTAGCTTTCCAACATTGAAAGCAGGCACCTTCACTCCAAGCAACAACGACGAACTGCTAGGAAGAAGTCTGGATTTAATTGAAGAAAAAAGAGAAAAGGTCATGATTCAATTGGCCTATTACCACCAGAGACTCCAGCAAGGGTATGATGCCAACGTAAAACTACGGCTGCTAGTGCCAGGAGACCTGGTGCTGAGAAAAATTTTGGGTAACGCTAAGAACCCATCATGGGGAAAGCTGGGGTCCATTTGGAAAGGTCCATATCGCATTACTTCAGTAGCAGGAATAGGTGCATATTATTTGGAAGACTTAGATGAGAAAGCTGTACCCTGCCCATGGAATGTAAATAACCTAAAAATGTATTATTATTAATAAAAGCGGTGTTGCCTACACTATGTTTTATTGTAATTACGCGTCATATGGTTCACATCTATCTAAGTGTTAAACAGAATATAAGTCTTGCATGGCTCCTCGGATCACAGGCTTAAGAGAAATTAATAATTTATGACATCTATTCAGGCATTAAACAACTCAAATGGGTTTTAAAGTGGGTGCGTTGCATAATCTTAAATTGCATATATGTTGATTTTGAAACAAGATTTGAAGCCTAAACAGGCCCAAAGCAAATTTAAACCTACACTTATGTGCACTATACGGACTATCTGCATGTCAACCTTCAGTACCTAAGATTCATTGCACAGTTCTACTCCTAACACTTAGTTATATTGGCAAAATGTTATTGTAAACTTTAATTGAAGGCACAGTTACATTTACTCAGAACAATGTAATAAAATCCAAACAACATCAGGCAAAAGAACAAAGGATGAAAGAAAGAGCATTCACATTAGGAAATAAAGATAATAAAATACTATTGGACAAGAAGTCTTTGAAAACAAAAATAAAATACAACTCTTCTTCAAAATGATACTAAAAAAAAAAAAAAAAAAACAAACAAACAAACCCTAGGGGCTAAACTTCAGCAGGAGGATCTTCTTTTTGCTTTGGCTGAGAAGGAGGAATGTCCTTAGCTTTTGGGTCAACCCCATGACCCTCAGCCTTAGCAACTTTCTCCTTGGAGGGATCTTTTGATTTGGAAGAGGGTTTTTTCCCCTTGCCCTTGCCTTTGTCCTTCTCTCCCTTGGCTTCTTTGCCTTGGTCGGTAACTTGGCTAGATCCCTTTGTAGTTTCGATTATTGGGATGGCATCTGGGATAGCCGTAAGTTGCTCAGATGTTTTAGGAGTATCAACAGGGACCTCTTGGATCTCTAGGGGGTAGAAGACGTTTTCAGGCAGCCTCCAAGCAGAATCTGCAGAGACACCCGAAACGCTGAGAGCCTTATTCCATGTAATGCTGCAGTAGTCCCTGCATACTTCTGACAGTTCCTCGGCAAGCCTTACTTGCGTCTCCTCCACTCCAAGTTGATAAGCAGCCCTCTTCTTGGCCTCGGCTGCTTCCTTGGCCGGCTAGGTTTCCTCTTTGGCCTTCTGCAACGCGGCTTTAAGATCTAGGACAGCTTGTTTCTCGGTGGCAAGGTTGATCTTAGTCACATGCAACTTTTGGCGCTGGTCCTCAGCTTGTTTCTCCGCATTTTTCAGGCCAGTCTCAGCGCTCAAACGGCCTGATTGTGCCTCCTTCAACTTCTCAGTCAGCTCATATTGTTCCTGCTTGATGGCCCCTAGCGTTTTCTCTATCTCAGCGCAAGAGAGGGCTTCAGCGTCAGCCAGCTTGCGAGCATCGTGATACCACTCCTCGACCACAAAAACCTGCTGAGTAATCTGCCCAAAGATCACAAAACGACATGAGTTAGAACAAAATATGATTCAAGATTTATGCTTGTAAAGGGATAAGTTGTCTTACCATCGCAAGGTCCCCTCTTTAGGGATAGGAAGAGGTCGTTCTAAGAGAAACGCCTGTATGCGTCCATATCCCTAGGAAGAAGCATGGGCTACTCTAGGGCTTCAGCGATGTACCCTGCTCGGCCCCTCTGGTATTCCCGGATTGAGGAGTTCCAAGGAATTGGTGTCCTATCAACCTCGAGTTGAGGGCTCCAAGAACGCTGTGCCACGCGCACTTCAGCCCTTTCCAGCTCATCGCGACTCTCCACCGATGGGGCCCTTTTGTCCCGGGGCTCTCAGGTCATTTTTTGGTGTTTTACGCCATGATGAAGACCCACCTCGCCTTCCTTAAGCGACTCAACCAGCCTCTTCTTCTTCAAATTAGGATTAACCTTCAGGCCAAGGTCAGAGAGGACCTGTGGAGAGGCAGGAGGAGGGTTAGAGGGAGCTTAAGACTTAGTGAGCGTATTCAAGGTTGACCCTTTGCCCCAAGCAGCCATGAGCTCCCTTAAGCTCTTATTGCCTTTGTTCGAAACCATGTTATCTACCTCTTCGTCAGAGGAATCATCCGGGCAGGCAATCACAAAGGGAGAAGCGCAAATGGCGGAGTTTTTGTCTGGCTCACCCTTGGCGTCCGAGAGGTCAATCAGAGGAGCTTTTGGATTCTCTTCCTCAAAATAAAACTCGTTTATCTCTTCCTCTAATGAAAGGAGAGATGACTCAATCTCCTCTTCAACAGATGCTGCGGCTCCGGGATGGTCTTGTGGAGGTGGTTGTGCAGCTAGTGGAAGGTTTTGTAGAATGGGCAAGGTAACCGGTGGAAGGTCCCTTCGAGCCAAGAATCCCGACTTAGAAACGTCAATCCGAGATAACCTTGAACTACCAGCTTTTATTGATTGGCTGACGTCTAGAAAAACGTGGGATAGGGGCTCGTAACCCAAGATCAGATGAGCAGCACGCAATTGTCCGTCCTCGCTGACAAAAATCTCCTACCTCAGGAGGTAGTTAAGGGCCTGAACGTTGGTATGTTTGAGCCGAGGAGCAACGTGGGCTTTATCTGCAAAACAACCGAGAAGAGAATTATGGTCAGATCGCTAAAATGATATTTTCTACCAAAAAATGAAATTCCAAGAAAAATGAATAAAGCTAAAAGGTTAAATCCCCTTCCTAGGGGACTGATCCTAAGGTACCACACCTGGATCTCCTACCCGAGTTGAACAATGAAGACCGTTGCTCCATTCCCCTGAGGTAATCAAGTAGTCATCCTTCATACCCTTATTGGACTTAGGAAGACAGGATATTAGTCTAACGACCTCGGACCGAGATTTAAGGTAGTACTCTGTGCTGGCAAGCTTATGGCACTTGTACATGTGAACCACATCGTGCCATGTGAGTCCTAAGCCCATCTGCTCGTTTAGGGCATCTACGCAGCCCAAGACCCTAATTAGGTTGGGGGCACACTGATAAGGTGTCAACCTATGGTTAATCAAGTAGTCTTGGATAATCTTACACATGGGAAGCGTCATTCCTCCCTTTATGAAAGCGATCATGAAAGTGATCATGGGAATGACGGCTTGACCCACATCTCTATCGGTCAGTACTCAGTCCAGAGGGCAATATTCTAAAACCACCCCCTGTGGAATATGGTACCTAGCTCTAAAAGCCTCCATAGTGGCTAGTGTATCTACTAAACGCTTGGATTTACCCATCTAGATGAATTGAAGGGCCGAGGAGGAAGGCCGAGATGAAAATGGGGTAATATAAAGGAATGAGAACTTACGGGTATTCGTACAATAATCTCTGAAGCTTTCAGAGATCTTTTCAAAGAAAAGCTTCTTACAGGAAATGACTACGGAAACTCAAGAGTTTGGTGTGTTTTATGAAGACTGGGCGCTGGAGTTCTCTGAAATTCTTGGATATTCGTAAAAAAGAAAGGCAAAGGGGGTTGCTTCAAGGCTTTATATAGTCGGAGAAGATAGAAAAGATTGCTCCCACTCAAAATACTAGGAGGAATGCCAGCCGTTGGATCTGCACTTCGCCATTGGATATGGGGGACACAAAGTCGCCTAGAGCAATTAATAGCGCCTCGTAATCTACGACACGTCAGAAGTAACCACTCCCACATGTGTGAAAAAAAATTAAAAAATAAAATTGTTGGTCCTATCTCTTAAAAAATCAAAACCCCACTTTTCTCCTCGGATGGAAGGGAGAAATCGGAGTTTTGAAGGGCTATTGTAGGGGCTAGGGCCCAAAATAATGTATTGGGCCTTGGGCCTTGTCTGAGGACACTAATAAGTTCGAGGAGGAAAACACGACTTTAATGATCCACATTGCAAGTCTCATCAGTGGGAGACAAAGGGAAGAAGGTCCGAGGAGGAACTCCTCCTTGGACACGGCGAACGCAGACCAGGTGTATACTCTAGCAATTGAGATGCGCTCCCTGAACACGTGAGAGAGAAGAAAACTCAAAATATCTAAGGAAAAACTGCCACCACCACATTAAATGCATTGCAACTACTTTTCTAGCCACATTAATGTGGAGAAGACCCCTAAACAGTGCTGCCTTGGCTGCCACAACTCACAGAGGGCTGAAAGGGGTGTTTGATGGGATGAGTACTCAAGTGGAGATCCAGATGATCAACTAGTGTAAAGTCCAGATGATTAGAAAAGAGCTATATAATACGGAAGAATTCCCATGAAGAAAGGGGCAGAAAAAGAGTAAGAGAGAACACTGTAACATGCTAAACAATATTGTGATCTATATACGTCAAATTCTGGTCTCCTCGGACCGAAGGTGCTTTGGCAATATAAGCTTTTACTTGTGTTTGATTGATTTTTAACTCCATGCTAGCCGTTGCCCAACTCATCTAGACCTAGTTCTTTGACCCATACTCTACAAAATTCATTGTATTGGGTTTGTTGGACTAGGATTCCATACATTTAGGCTTAGGCTCCAAATCTTGCCCCTACATTAAGTTATACAAATAGAATCATCTTGAAAAATATACAGAGAAAGAAAATACTGCCCAAGATTTAAAATTCAGAACATATAATAATATTTTAATAAAAAAATCAAAGTGTTAAAATGAAGAATGAATCAAAATCCACCTTTAGAAAAGTTTTAGAAATTTCGTGTGATGTTTTAAATTAGATAGTGTTTTGCTTAATTTGCTATTTCTCTTTTCTTTTGCTCCCATTATTTATTATGGGTTCGTTTGGATAGAACTTATTTTGCTGAAACTGAAAACTGAAAACTGAAAATTGAAAATACTGTAACAAAATACTACAAAATTCATTGTATTGGGTTTGTTGGACTATGATTCCATACATTTAGGCTTGGGCTCCAAATCTTGCCCCTACATTAAGTTATACAAATAGAATCATCTTGAAAAATATACAGAGAAAGAAAATACTGCCCAAGATTTAAAATTCAGAACATATAATAATATTTTAATAAAGAAATCAAAGTGTTAAAATGAAGAATGAATCAAAATCCACCTTTAGAAAAGTTTTAGAAATTTCGTGCGATGTTTTAAATTAGATAGTGTTTTGCTTAATTTGCTATTTCTCTTTTCTTTTGCTCCCATTATTTATTATGGGTTCGTTTGGATAGAATTTATTTTGCTGAAACTGAAAACTGAAAATTGAAAATACTGTAACAAAATAATTTTTAAATGTGTGAATAATGCCGTGAGACCCATTTTTAATGAAAAAGTTACTGAAAAATAGAATTTGTGGGTTTGTAAACAGTGCATGGATGTACTGTTCATCGTGAAAAAATCAACAAATACGCGCTTAAAAAAATAAAAATAAATAAATAAATAAAAGAAAAAATGCGGAAGAAGCAAAACTTGTAAGTTGAATCCAAACCGGCATTATATATCCTATTGATTCTCTTTAGATGGGTGTCCACTGGGCCCAATAAACCAGTGTTGTTGACTGCCACTTTCAAAGTTTGCGTAAAAATCTCCCCAATATTAATTCCAGAACAAGCGCGCGCCAATCATAACAAGGAAGTCAATTTCATTATCTCTCTGGCCAGTCCCCACCAAGTCAAGTGGCAATGCAGGTGCCAAGTGGTGCAAGCAAGACCTCAATTCCCAAAAGTTGTAATCAACTCATAATTTTTATTTTATTAAATACTGACTATTTTACTGGAGTCAAGAAAACATTTGCAATCGTCATGTAAAGAAAACGTGTAAAGTTTTACTAGTAATTGTCCCCTATACCAAATCAAGCATTGGCCTCCCTTATTATTGGCCTCTGCAAATTATTCACTTTTATAAATTGAGAAAGAAATCGAAGAATAATTTTCTTTCTGTGAAGAAGATACAAAGTGAAATTCAAAAAAGTTTTACTTTTTTGGAATTATTTTTTATTGAAGATAAGGTTTTTGCTTAGGATATCAAGAAAAAAAAGAAAAAAAAAAAAAGAAAAGAAAAAGAGAGGTTACTTTCGTATCTATGTAGCTGTGGAATATTGTTCACCATTAACGTTCCCAAAAGGACTTACGCTGTTGGTCAATTCTTCTTATGCCCTTAAAGTCTTGCATTCATATTTACATAGAAAAATTGGACACGTTAGTTTGGAAAAAATGCAATCGAGAAACAAATGGTTGAATGTTTCAAAAAAATCAAGGACTTCCTGTTCTTCAAAGTCTTTACTCAGCTCAATAGTTCGCCCCTCTCTCTGAAAGCCTAAATGATAAGTTTCTTAACCCAAGTCTTGCCTTAAACACATGGCAATGGTTTCTTCAAGACTTGTCTTCCTCGTTTCCATTTGCATACTGGTTTCTCAAGCCATTGCTCAGCCAGACTTCCTATACCATTTCTGTTTAGACAAGGGTAACTACACAAGCAACAGTACCTACAATACAAACCTCAATCAAGTCCTCTCCTCCCTCTCCTCCAACACAGAAATTGACTATGGGTTCTTCAATTTTTCTTATGGCAAAAGCCCTGACAAAGTATATTCACTTGGACTTTGTAGAGGAGATGCCAAGCCAGATATTTGCCGTAGTTGCCTCAATAACGCTACAAATCTTCTCCCTCTGCTTTGTTCCAATCGGAAGGAAGCAATAGGATGGTATGACTATTGCATGTTACGCTACTCATTCCGTGACATGTTTGGCATCATGGAAGATAGCCCTGCTTTTTTTATGTGGAACATGAATAACGTATCAGCCAATTATGATCAGTTCAGTCAGGACCTGAGGACCTTGTTGGATAGCCAAAGAGGTCGAGCTGCTGCAGGCGGTTCTCTTCGTAAGTTTGCGGCAGGAAATGCAACAGCACCAAACAATCAAACACTATATTCACTTATGCAGTGCACACCTGATTTGTCCGATCAAGATTGCAGTGATTGCTTGACTGGGGCTATGGGAGACATACCAAATTGTTGTGATGGGAAGCAAGGTGGGAGAGTTATCAGACCCAGCTGTAATTTAAGGTTTGAGGTCGGTCTCTTCTATGACCCCACAGCTGATAATGCATCATCACCATCACTGTCTCCACCTCCGCCTCCAGTACCATCAGCATCTCCTCCAGCATCAAACAACACCCCTGCTGCAAAAGGTACCAATGCCATTAAGCTTAAAATGTAATCCATTTGGATGCAACCTTTTGGTGAATACTTATTTTCTCTGCTGAATGTTGATTAAAGAAAAAAAAAAAAGACTTTAAAAAGCTGTATACGATAAAATAAGGTATGTTAGAATGATAGTTAAGTGATTAAACGTATAATTTTTTAATAACTTAAACTTTTCAGACCATCCGTAATTTAACAAAGTTAAAAGCTTACAACTTTTTATAAAGGGTCCTTATTACTTTCCCTTTAAGTTCTCAAGTTTCGAAACTAATTCTAATTTTGTTACTCTTTCCATGTATCCATTTGAATCTTTTAACATACATCTGTCAGATTTTTTTATGTAAGCATATTTCTGGTTTTGCAGGAAAGGAGAGTAACAAATCTCAAACAGTCATCATAGTTGTACCCATTATTTCTTTTGTGGTACTAATTATAATCTCCTTCTGCATCTACTTTAGAGTCAGGAAACCGAGGGAGAAACCACAAAGTAAGTAAAATAATTCGTTTATTTCTTTTTGTTATCCCAAAATTTGAATTGTTGCAAAGATAATAACAAAAAATGTCAGAAATTATGTGCTTGGTTACATAGATGTGCTTCCTAAAGTTCTCAGGTATGTGTGATATTTGTGGGAGTAAAAGATTACACCTATATTATGAGACTATGAGGACAAATTTCCCAGCAAGTATTAACGTAAAACACGACATACTTTGGGGATTATTTATTTATTTTTTATTTTTCATAAAATGATACTTAGCTACTACAAATTAAAAATAATCAACGTGTTCCGTCAATAAATTGACTTGCACTAAAGCAAACAAAAAGTTATTATATACTAATAGACATGAGTTTCCTATCTAGAAGATTTTGATAAATAATTAGTTTTTAGAGGTCATTGCTGTTGCATGTACGTATTTTAAATTGTGTTGTTTTAAATAATGCACTAACGTCTTGTTCAGGCGAATCTGTGGATGAGATTAGAAGTGGGGAATCTTTTCAGTTAGGCTTTGGCACTATTAAAGTTGCAACAAATGACTTTTCTGATGCAAATAAGCTTGGACAAGGTGGATTTGGTGTTGTTTACAAGGTAAATCTAACATTATCAATAACGTTAAAAAGGATAATTTAATGGGCAGGACCAGCCTCATGATTGAAATAGGATATTGATTCAAATACTTTCCCCCCACCCCCACCCCAAATTGGAAAAGTTTGTAGTCATGATGCACATATTAAGTCCAAATGGTTAAATATGTTCTAATCTTACACGGTTTTAGGGTAAACTCTCCAATGGACAAGTTATTGCTGTGAAAAGGCTTTCAAAAAATTCTGGGCAAGGAGATCTTGAATTTAAGAATGAAGTTTCGTTAGTGGCAAAGCTTCAACACCGACATTTAGTTAGACTCCTAGGATTTTGCTTGGAAGGAATTGAAAGGCTTCTAATTTATGAGTTTGTGCCCAATGGAAGTCTTGATAACTTCATTTTTGGTATGATTTTACTTCTACCTTTATTTCAAAATTATATTCATTGCAATTTATTTTGATTACATGTCTTTTATGGATAGATTTCCTTCACATTTTAGTCCAATATAATATATTTGATTGACTATGCAGATCCAATCAAGTGTGTACTACTGGATTGGGCAAGACGTTACAAAATCATAGGAGGCATTGCACGAGGTCTTCTCTACCTTCATGAAGATTCTCGACTTCGTATTATTCATCGGGATCTTAAAGCAAACAATATCCTATTAGATTCTGAAATGAATCCAAAAATTTCAGATTTTGGTATGGCGAGATTATTTGAACTTGATCAAAACGAAGGCAATACAAATAGAATTGTGGGGACCTAGTAAGTATCAAACTTTTTTTTCTTTTTTGACAATCTAGTAAGTATCTTACATAGGTATACTTTAAGTTTACATTGTACCAAAAGAAACAATATGAAAGGCTAATAGTATTTTTGAAAATAATTGTGAACGTGCAGTGGATATATGTCTCCAGAATATGCAATGCATGGACAATTCTCAGTAAAGTCTGATGTCTTTAGTTTTGGTGTGCTAGTATTAGAGATAATAAGTGGGCGAAAGAATAGCTCCTTCCGAAACGGAGAGAATATTGAGGACCTTCTAAGCTATGTAAGTATTTTTATTTTTGGGTCTAATGGCACATACACCCTTAAGTATGGAGTGGTAGGTCGAACTGCATGTTCAAATCCCAACATGTGGTGGGGTTGGGGTGAGGGGATTAAATGGCTCAATGGGAGTGGAAAAAATTTGAAACAGTACCCTTTTATCTTTAGGATGTGGAGTATCAAGTATTCTACCCGTTGGCCTGTACCTATTAGTATGTCACTAATATTGTCCGTATAGTTATAAATTATTAATGTAGCTTGTATAGCTAGTTGGCTTTATACCAAATACATAGGAATCTAGCACAAATGAAGGATGAAGAGGTTAAAGGAAGTGAAGAAATACATCAAGTTGTGTAGCCCAAATATATTTCTTTTTTAAAACACAATAAAATAATGTTTTCTTGATGAATACTAAATTAGTCAGTTTAAATTATCTTGCAGGCATGGAAAAATTGGAATCAGGGTATAGTTTCAAATCTTGTAGATCCCGCATTGAAGGCAGGTTCAACAACCGAAATAATGAGATGTGTTCACATTGGATTACTATGTGTTCAAGAAAACGTAGTTGATAGACCAACTATGTCATTTGTTGTTCTCATGCTTAATAGCTACTCTATGACTCTACCAATACCTTCAAAACCTGCATTTTTTATGAACAGTGGTACTGAATCAAACATTTGCTTGCAATGGGAGAATGATTCAAGGGTGACAGAGTCAAATCAATCTAAAAGTAGCTCTATCCAAGCTTCGATAAATGAGGTGTCAATCACAGAGCTATATCCTCGCTAGTGTTTAATGAATTTGAAATGTTATACTACTACCTTCCTTATTTATTTATTTTAATTGACGAATACACAATATATCAATTATTGATGATACATTAACAATGTAGCATTCTTTTCAAAACCCGAACTATTTAGAGACCCAAAAGAAAATTGGTGTAATTTATCCATTTGTTCTTCCTCTAGCTCTACTCTTATTCAAGAAAACAGAGAGCCACATTATGATAAACCAATCTTACTGTCTCCAATTTCAATTTTTCTATTTGAAGCATATGATATAAAATTTAATTATAAAAAAAAAAAAAAAGGGTTTGATATAGAATTAATTTTATGTATATTAAAGATATTGTCATGTGATGTCTTGTAATATTTTACCTATATAGGATGGTAATGGCCTTTTTTCATGGTTCCGTATTACTCGATAGAAATTTAAAGTTAGTAATTTTGGTGATTCTTAAAAAAAAAAAAAAATTGGTAATGTTGGAACATTGATTTTGCATAAGATTTAAAATGTGGCAACATGAGGGAAAACTAAAAAATGGGGAAAAAAGTGGAGTACTTTTCTTTTTTTCATTTCTTGTCCCCATTTTTTATTGTATTTTGTTGCCTTACTTAGATGAAATAATTCTAAAGAAACAATTTTTATTTTTCATAAAATTATCAAAATAATTGAAGTAACAAATTGTTAATGATAAACAATAAAGAAAATTAAAATAAAATAAGTATAAGTTATTGTTAGCCTACTTAAAACTCAATAACTCTGTCGTCTTCAGTCACCAAAGAAAAATAAAATAAAATCAATAACAATTTGTGGACATCTAACATTACTCCATTATATGCCATTTCATGTGCCGTACGTCTTGAATGGGATGGGACTTGGGAGTCCACTAAGACCACTACACCTGTATGTTGATTACCATTTTTAAAGTTGATAGAGAAGTGTCTTCCACTAGTCAGAAGAAAGTGCATCAATCGTTGGAGTCATGTTCACTTTTTACGGCCTGTCTGCTGTCCCCATCCACTGGCGGTGTAAAGTTGAAGCAGGTTAAGTAAGACTTGGCTTCCCTAAAATTTTGATAAACTAGTATTTACTTATTTATCTCCGTCATTATAAACCAATCTGATAGGAGAAGTACAATGTATATATCGAATACATGTGATAATTGTTGCTATTTAGTGAAGTTAAGACTAAAATGATAGGAGTCTTTTAGTTCAATTAACACCTCCTAAAGTCATGAGGTTCAAATCAAACTACCCTTAACTATAAAATTATAAAAATAAATAATAAATAAGAACATAAGCACAAAAGAGACCAATATAATGGTTTCTCTCCATAATAGGTCAACCATGCAAGTCCTATATATAAAGAAAAAATTTTATGAGCAAATATTTCAGAGATATTGTGCAAATAACACCTCAAGACTCAAATCAATAACAGTAAATAAGCGAAAATTAAATAACAAACACACTTAAAGAATACAAGAATTTACGTGGTTCGACAAACTGCCTACCTCCACGGCGACGATGGAAAAATTTCACTATAAAAATACGGAGATACAATAGTATACAAAAACACTCTCAAGAAGCTCAAATCCTAATTACACCTTAATTTTCTTTCACAAGAAAAACACAAGAATGAAGAACCCACAATTTTTTCTCTAATGCGATTGTACTTCTCTTCTTGTTTTACTCTTATACAGTTTTACGATACTAGGACTTTTTACTATTACACTTGCTGCCGCATATCACAAAAGCGCATGCTCACACACACACATGTTACTTTATCAAGTTAGCTCAAGGACTCCAAATATATATATATTTTGTGGCAATTCAAGCCACACACGCGAGCCAACTTCAACAAGAGCTAACCTTTTTATTTTTATTTTTTTATGGATATCCTAATCAAAACTTTATGTTCAACAAAATTGAAAGTTCAAATAGTGTATAAAACATCCTTGAACGTTTAAACCCTCAATTACAAAATAATCAATTCAAGCTTTATGACAAACAACTAGTGTGTGGAAAATGAACAAAAGCTATAAACATAATTGGTAAACAATCTAAGTCAATTAAAATCACAACCACAGCAGATAATAAAAGGCAAAGATAAAAGGGAAGGAAGATGCAAACACAAGGACAACACACGATGTGTTATCGAAGAGAAAACTGAAGCCCTTGGTGTAAAACCTCTCCGCCGCCCTCCAAGTGGTAAGTAATCCACTAGAAAATGTAGTTGGGATACATGAACAGCAATAGACCCTCCAAGCCTAATCTACCCAGTGTACCTAAGCCCTCCAAGCTTCTTGCTCTAACGAGGTTGTGCCGAACCTATTTCTTTGCTACCTTCCCAGATTTTGCTACTTGACCATAGCATCAACCAATGTAGATTGGTTCCTTCCTAATTGCTTCCTAGAACACCAAACAGCCCTCTCACAGTAATGGATATGGTGAGAAAATGTTTTGGTAAAATGCCTCTCAAGGATTTAACAATGGAGAGGAAGTGAGTTAAGGAATTTGAAGAGTCTCTTATATAAAGATTGTGGATGAATCAATCTTGTTTTACTTTAGAGTTTCTCTCTCAAAATTCTCTCTAGATGCTCTCATTCTTTTGTGGGTATAAGGGGTATTTATACTGGGGTGATAATGGAATGTGAAGAGTCAAGTTTTTCAAAACAGGGCTGGCTTGCAGCTTGGCCTCGTGGCTTGACTGAGTCGTGAGATCCAGCCGCGAGATAACAGAACGGCCAATTGTTCTATTTTGTCCTGTACTGCTCCAGCTAGCATGACGCTTCAACTTCTGGCATGCTTGGCACGTGTGCTGCTTCTGGCGACTTGCAGCCGTGAGTTACCTGCGAGATTCATTCATGAGTCTCTGTTTTCTTGTACACTTTTGAGCATTTCAGCACTCTATCTCACTCACTACCCTTACAACAATCCCACCTAAATACAGGGTTACTAAATGCTGAAATACAAGCAAATTCGGCATGAAATAAAGCCAACAAGATGGTTGATTAAATTCAATCTTACAAAAATGAAGGGGAAAAATGGTATTTATCCCTAATTTGAAAACTATGTAGCAAAATGCTCATGTTTTGAAATTATTTAGTAAAATGCGCTTCTTTTAATTAGAACTCGATTTCAACAAAATTGAGTTTGGTGAAAAACTCGATATCTTCAAAATCAAATTTTATGTGTATTTTTAAGTAGAACTCGACATTAAATATTCATAGAACTCAACATTGCTAATGTTGAGTTCTACCTGTAACTCGATTTTGTTAATGTCATGCTTATATATTGTATCTCCTACCCTTGTAAAAGAAATAGGTAGTTATCACTACCGGGGTAGTTGGCCTAGTGGTCATGAAATCATTTTGAAGTGTTTGGGAAATGGAGGATTCAGGCTCAATTCCTGTAATAAAAAGCGCTTAAAAATAACTTCATGCTCACTGAATGCTCCTTACCCATTTTTCGTTAAAAAAAAGGGTGGTTGTAGGCTCCATGTCTAATTTATTAGTAAAAAGAAATTATTCATTGGGGGTGGTTGTTACATACAGTACGACACAACACTGTGTGTTTTATCTAACTCACATTTGCAATTATGAAAACACAATGTGTTTTATCCTTATTCATTTATGTTCTTTCTCTTCCTCCCCACGATAATCTTCTTTTAGGAAAAATAATTAATTTTGTTACTTGAAAACATCATTTGTTGTGCCAGGTATTCCTTTCTCAACCTAAGTCCAAACTAGTTCCAACCTTGCCATCTCGTTTCCCATATGGACTATTTATACACGAACAAAAGGAATCTTTGAAAAAACTTGAAAGCAAGTTGGAATATAATTTTTAAGTTTTAACTGATGAAGTTGCCACATATATAGAACGCTGCTCAACCTATCAAAAATAAGAGGCTGGTGGTGAAAATGTAAGGCAACACTTTTATGACCAAATCAATGGTGGGTGAGGTTTAAGACTGCCATCCATTTCTCTCTATATATCGTTTCACTCACCTTTCTCTGTTTGTCTTTTATTTTTGGGTATTAAACCAATCTTCTCTGAGATTTCACCGAATAAAAGTCCCACTAAACATTGGCCGAAATGATACTCTTCCTTCAAGGTTTATATAAATGAAAAATATATGTCAATGTTTGACTTTCAAAAAAGATATTGCATTTTTTTTTATATAACTGATCATACCAAAACAATGGACAAAATAAGATCTCCCTGCCATGAGGTTTGTATAAATAAAACTTAACCTCAAATGGTTTGTAAAAATGAGAAATATTTTTAAAAATTAAATATAAATATTCCATTAGATAAGTAATATTGTGAGGCGTCATTTATACACACGTTTGGGAGGAGTATCATTTTGATCAACATCAAAGAAGATTGGTGCAATTTATCCATATGTTCCTTCCCTAGCCCTAGTCT
Organism: Quercus robur; assembly: GCF_932294415.1. NCBI lineage: Eukaryota > Viridiplantae > Streptophyta > Magnoliopsida > Fagales > Fagaceae > Quercus > Quercus robur. The sequence continues at coordinate 13,621,431 of NC_065543.1, read as the reverse complement.
TATATATTCATGCAAACAGGAAGCCACATTACAATATACCAATCCCACTTTATCTCCAATTTCAGGTTTTCTATTTAAATTTTTCATTCGATTGTCGATAACGGTGCTGTTGGATTTGAATCATATGATATAAAATTTAAATATAAATGAAATGGATTTGATATAAAATTAATTTTGTGTATATTAAAGATATTGTTAATTTGGTGATGTCAGGTAATATTTTATTTATATATGATGGTAATGGCCCTTTTTTTTCATGAATCCATATTACTAGATTGAAATTCTAAGTTAGTAATTTTGGTGATTCTAAAAATAAAAGGTTAATAATGCTGAATCATTGATTTTGCGTAAGATTTGAAGTGTGGAAACATGGAGAGAAGGGGAAAAGAAACGAAAGTAAAGAGAAAATGGAGTACTATTCTATTTTTCTTTTCTAGTTGGTTGCCTTTTTTTAATTGTATTTTGTTGTCTTGGATGCTATAATACTAGAGAAACAATTTTTTTCCATAGAATTGTTACAATAATTGATAGCATAAGTTGTGAGCCTACTTAAAAATTAATAACAATTTGTACAAAAATATTGTGGAAAATATTGTGTACTACTAAAATTACTTCACTTATGTGCCATACGTGTTCAATAGGATGGGAGTCCGCAAAAACCACTGCACCTCTATAATTGACTACTATTTTTTAAGTTTGCAGAGAAGTCTTTCCCATAAGTTTCTTAGGCAGTTTAGGGACAAGTCGAATGAGACTTTAGTGGTTGAGGTGTTGAGTCTTGTGCAAAATCCTGAATTGGGTGTCAAGTTTTTCATTTGGGCGGGGCGGCAAATTGGGTATACTTACACTGGAGTTGTGTATGACGCATTGTTAGAGAGATTGGGGTGTGAAATAATGAAATTGGGTATACTCACACTGGAACGTTTTTTAGGAGAGATTAAGGATGATGATAAGGAAGTGCTTGGAGGAGCTTGGGAGGCTTAAAGATTTCGGGTACAAGCCCACGAGATGGACGTATAATGCATTGGTTCAAGTGTTTCTTAAAGCTGATCGGTTGGACACGGCTTATTTGGTTCATAGGGAGATGTCGAGTTCAGGGTTTAGTATGGATGAGTTTACCTTAGGTTGTTTTGCACAATCTCTCTGCAAAGCGGGGAGGTGGAGAGAAGCTCTCTCGCTGTTTGAGAAGGAAGAAATTGTGCCCAACACAGTTCTTTATACAAAGTTGATATCTGGGTTGTGTGAAGCTTTTCTTTTTGAGGAAGCTATGGATTTCTTGAACAGAATGCGGACTAGTTCTTGTATTCCTAATGTTGTGACATATAGGACTTTGCTTTGTGGGTGTTTGAGGAAAAGACAGCTTGGTAGGTGTAAGAGAATTCTTAGTATGATGATCACAGAAGGTTGTTATCCTAGTCCTAAGATTTTTAATTCTCTTGTTCATGCCTTTTGCAGATCAGGAGATTATTCTTATGCCTATAAGTTGCTTAAGAAAATGGTCAAATGCAGTTGCCAGCCAGGTTATGTGGTTTACAATATCTTGATTGGTAGTATATGCGGCAATGAAGAATTACCAGGCTCAGATGTTTTAGAGTTGGCTGAGAAAGCTTATGGTGAGATGCTTGATGCAGGGGTCGTATTGAATAAGGTCAATGTCAGCAATTTTGCTCGATGTCTTTGTGGTGCTGGAAAATGTGAGAGGGCATATACTGTTATTCGTGAAATGATGAGTAAGGGATTCATACCTGATACTAGTACCTATGCTAAAGTGATTGGCTTTTTGTGTAATGCCTCCAAGGTAGAGAAGGCCTTTTTATTGTTTGAAGAAATGAAAAGGAACGGTATTGTTCCTGATGTTTATACATATACAATTTTAATTGATAGTTTCTGTAAAGCTGGTCTTATTAAACAGGCTCGCAACTGGTTTGATGAAATGGTAAGGGATGGTTGTGCCCCTAATGTGGTGACATATACTGCTCTTATACATGCCTACCTTAAAGCTAGGAAACTTTCCAATGCAAATGATCTGTTTGAGATTATGTGTTCTGAAGGATGCATTCCTAATGTTATAACTATACGGCTTTGATTGATGGTCACTGTAAAGCTGGGGAGATTGGAAAAGCATGCCAAATATATGCGAGAATGAGAGGTAATGTGGAAATTTCTGATGTAGATATGTATTTTAGAATTGATGATGGCAATTCCAAACAGCCAAATGTGTTTACATATGGAGCATTGGTTGATGGTTTGTGCAAAGCTCACAAGGTCAAAGAGGCCCGTAACCTGTTGGATGCTATGTCAGTGGAAGGCTGTGAGCCAAACCATATCGTGTATGATGCTCTTATAGATGGATTCTGCTAGGCTGGGAAGCTAGATGATGCACAAGAGGTGTTTGCTAAGATGTCAGAGCATGGATATAGTCCTAATGTCTATACTTACAGTTCTTTGATTGACAGGTTGTTTAAGGATAAAAGACTGGATCTTGCTTTGAAAGTCTTGTCCAAAATGCTAGAAAATTCTTGTGCACCAAATGTTGTCATATACACACAAATGATTGATGGCCTCTGTAAAGTTGGAAAAACAGATGAAGCCTATAAGCTTATGCTAATGATGGAAGAAAAGGGGTGTTATCCAAATGTTGTGACTTATACTGCAATGATAGATGGCTTTGGGAAAGTGGGTAAAGTCAAAAAATGTCTTGAGCTCTTGAGAGAAATGGGCTCAAAGGGTTGTGCTTCAAATTTTGTCACCTACAGGGTTCTTATAAATAACTGTTGTGCCACTGGCCTTCTGGATGAGGCTCATAAACTCTTGGATGAAATGAAACAGACATATTGGCCAAGGCATATATCAAGCTACTGTAAGGTCATTGAAGGTTTCAACCGAGAGTTTATTATCTCACTTGGGCTTTTAGATGAGATCAGTGAGAATGATTTTGTTCCTATCGTTCCAGTATACAGAATACTGATTGATAGTTTTATTAAGGCTAGGAGATTAGAATTAGCTCTGGAGCTGCATGAAGAGATTCCATCATTTTTCCCTTTAAAAGCTGCCAGCAAGAATATGTATACTTCTTTGATCGAGAGCCTCTCCCGTGCAGGTAAAGTCATTAAGGCTTTTGAGCTGTACATAGATATGGTAAGGATGGGTGGTGTTGCAGAGCTGAGCACATTTGTTCACCTTAGTAAAGGGCTCATCAATATTAACAAGTGGGAAGAAGCACTTCAACTGTCAGATAGCATATGTCAGATGGTCAGTCTCTCTCTATCTACATTTTCTTTGCTCAAGCTTTGGTATACATTATGGAAACAAATCATGTTTTTGCCTATTGAAGTTGTCAGTTCTCAAAATTTTGTCAAATATATATAGTGCCTATCCATTTGGTTGTGAAATGGTTTCTACTTAAAATTTGCAAGATATGAGAGAAAATTGCTCCAAATTAAAATAAATCTGAGTCTTTAGAATAATTATGGGTTCATGAATTTGCACCCTTTAGGGGAATATCTGTTTGCCATCTTTTGTGTTGTGGGATAATGATATCTAACTACATTGAATTGAATGATGAAAGCTGGTTTTCTTGCTGTACTGGAGACTAGCTGTCTGTCATTGCATCTTCTTAGTTATCTACTTCTTTTGGTTTTAGTATTTAGCCAAAAAAGAAAGAAAGTTTAGCATGTAAAGTTGAGCAAATCCCTGACTAAATTCAATAATGAAAGTTTATATGTTGGTTCTTTAATATCCTGCACGTTTTGGGTCTGTAAATGGAAAAACTGGGTTTAGCATGTAAAGGTTAGTAGGTCAGAGTGACACTTAATAGAATTTTTGGCATAAATGCAGATAGATGTAAGGAGACTACTGTTTTCTTCTTTATTTATCCTCTGCTTTTTTTTTTTTTTTTTCCCAACTGATTGTAGTCTAAGAAGAATGAAAAACTTCTTGGAAAGTATTAATTAGGAGACTTTTGGATATTTATAATATTGTAGTAGGATGAGCTACTTCAGGAATGCTAAAACCACTTTGGTTGAGGGGGCATCCAGCTGTATACATTACATGCATTAATATTGATGCACTGGTGGAAGGTCTCACTTGAATTTTACCATTGCCCACAAATTAATGATTCCCTTTCAAGTAAAATTATGTTTTAGTAGGTGGCACTGAAAGTGAGACATCAAAAACTATTTTGTTGTTTTAAGTGATAAATTGTGCTTGCTTTGTGAAAAGACAAAAGAAGCTGTTACTTCGGAAACAGTGTTGCTGAAAATTTTAGTTGTCCCTTGTATTGTGGTGACACCTGTTTAAGAATAAATAGGTGTCTAGTTACTTGTCTAATAATTTCTTCTTCTTTTTGTCATTATTTATTTCTCCTTTCTTTGAGCAGGATATCCATTGGCTTCAACAAGAAGATACATCTTCCAGAAATTAGGCTTTTGAGCATATCTATATTTTTTTCTCAAGGTTGATGTGATAGCATAATGGTGCATGTTAAAGTTTTTGCTCAGATAATGACTACATTGGTGGAAACTCTTGATGCGCACATGAAATTCCTAGGAGGTGATAGGCTGATAGCTATTGCATAATTTGCATTGCAATGAAATGAGTATAAAAAAATATGGACGTCTTTGATTGACTGTTTGAAGCAACTAGAAGCTGAAATAAAGCTTGGGGGAAATATTTTGCCTTTCAATTATTCATTCTCATAATGTTGGTGAGCTCTCTTTAACTTCTTAACAAAAACCAATTGAAAAAACTTCTAAACAAACAAAAAGGTCCTATTTGTCCTTATTTGTGTTTATTTTGTGCACCATTGCTTACAGCTCATGCGGCTTATTGGGTATGATGCGAGTCAGTGTTGCTAAAACTGATTTACTTCTTCAGTCTCATAAAGTTGGTGAGCTCTCTTTAACTTCTTAACAAAAACCAATCGAAACAAGATTCTTAACAAAGAAAAAATGTCTTCTTTATCCTTATTTGCATTTACATTGTGCACCGTTGCTTACAGCTGACGTGGCTTATTGGGTATGATGCGAGTCAGTGCTACTAAAACTGATTTACTTTTGCAATACCCTCCATTGAATTTGTCAAGGTCAGTTTATTCATTAGTATTCTTCTGTGACCTAGATGGTAGTGACTATATATATCTTGTTCTTTCATCATTCAATGTAAATAAATCCACCATTCCTGTTGCTAGCTTTTAGTAAAATCATGTCATTCATGATGCAGCTGTGTTGTATACAGCTAAAGTTGGTTATTGAATGCAATGCATGATGTGTTACTAGAACCCATTTTTTGCTGCAGATAGCCTTCGATTGTGATAAGGACTTCTAAGGTGTTGGTTCTATCTTCTTTCTTGTGCAGCTTTGACACTGATGATGACAATACATGCATAGACACTGACAAACACACCTACAAATTATCACGCATTCCCCCCACTCTTGCCTGGGAATGTAGTCACATGAATTTGAATTTAATTGACTGTTTGGTCTCATTGATGATTGGAAATACTTTCTTTCCCACAAAAAGGCCTATTTCAATATAGATCACAACATGGATCTAACCAATTTTAATTTATGGAGTAATGTCAGCAAGATCTGTATTTTTTCACTGGAGATTCTAATGACATGTTGATGCAAATTTGTATTGCATGTGAATGAAATTTTTATACAGAACAGATTGGTGCTTTTGCCATATACATATTCTCTTAAACATTGTTGTTGCACTTCAACAACTTTTATAGAGACAGTTGCATGATCCATAGAAAGTGACCCAATTTAAAATTTTAGAAACATGGCACTATGGAGTCCAAAGGTGAAATCCTTTCTAAAGTTCATTGAATGCAATGGCATCGTTGTCAAATATGAAATAATGAGATTACTCCTGCCATATCATAAGAAATCTATGTGAATTCATTCTCATAACATCTCCATGTTTTACAGAAACTAACAATTTGCATGATGGGTGCTGGAGGTTGGTGTTACTCACTTTTAGTTCATATGTGCTGTTTTATACAAAGGAAAATTACATTTTTTCAGATTACATCTCCAAATTGGGGAGGCTGTCTTCCAACCACCTCTCATAGACCTTGCACAAGTGGGAGCAATGTGCCTTGGGTATGAAATTTGTTTATCTATAGAAAATTTCTTTTTTATTGTCCCATATATGCCTTTTTTATGAGAAACTTCCTATAGTTCGTAACCAACAAAACTTATTTATATATCCTTTTTTGTAGAAACTTCTTATAGTTCATAATCTACAAAACTTAATAAATAAATAAAAAAGGGTGGGGGGTGCAATTTGGTTGAAGAATGGAATCCTGAGGCCCAAACACAAGTCCTCCTTCCAAGACATAATGATTATACATACCAATGGTGGAGATCCATGCTAACTCGGCTATCTGAAACCCTCTAGACTTATCTACAGACAATAACTGGTAAGATGCTATATAAAAAATAGACTTCTAACAATAATTTATGTAAGCTTCCTCTCTTTAGAGAAATAAAAGTTGAGGGCTGAGGTCCTCAAGAATAAATCTCAGATAGAATTTCCCAAGTGTTTTTCATTGTCTTTTCTTTTTGTTACGTGGTTCATGACTGTAAAACTGCAGGCATTGAAGTGGCAGTAAGAAGCTCAACAAATTTGTTTGCTTCACTTTATAATGGGGTACTTTGCCTCAAGTACAAGTTTCCGTTTTTGGTTGCCTCAGGCGTTTATTTATAGCTAGGACACTTTGAGCAGGGTATTGGATGCGGGAAACTATCATTTGGTGCTTCTTTTTATGAAAATCAGGTACCGTATGCTTTAGTTCCCCCCCCCCCCCCCCCTCCCATCTTACCAAAAGCATTATTTATAATTTATCATTAAGGAAATTATTTTCTTACAAGCAACTTCTATAACTCTAAATCTTTATTATTTATAATATCATAAGCAACCTCACTCTTTTTTTCCCCTTTCTTTTTTTCTTTCCTATAACTCAAAATCTTCATGTGCTAATGAAATTTATAGAGGGCTTTATATTAAAAACAATATTGAATTCATTTATTATAAATCCTCAACTCCAAATGCAATTTTGAAAATTTTCTTTATTAGAAAAAAAGGTAAACATGTAATTTCATGCTCATTGAGAGAGTGCCAAGACACTCAATAACTTTTTTTAGCTAAAATGACAGGTTGGGTTGGGTTGACATGTGGGTTATACATGTTGATCCCTATATTTCGAAATAAAAAATCCCCCTTTTATTTTGTTTTCCCTCAATTAGACAGATCGCAGATACAAAAATACTGTCGATTTCAATTCTTAAATTGACCAAAAAAAAAAAAAACTCAAATAACCACCTCTGGTCTCTCTCTATTCCCTCACCTTCATAAGTTCGTCTTTTATTGTTGGGTAAATTATACCAACCTCCCTTGTGGCTTCACAAAATAACACTCTTCCCTCAAGGTTTCTATAAATGTAATAAATCCAAATGCCCTCTCATAGTGCTACTTCCTTAATAGAATTTTTCATTTAAAAAAAAAGATTCACTCATGTTTACAAACCTTAAGGGGTAGAGTGTTATTTAAAATAACCAAGGGAGTGGAGTGTCATTTCCTCCAAAGGTTTGGTAGGAATATTTTTTGAAATAGAATTTTTCTTTAGGAAAGCCATGCATGCACTTATTTGTCACATTTATACAAACCTCAAGGGGAAGTATCATTAATACATACATTTGGAAGAAGTATAATTTCGATTAATCTCAAGATAGGTTGGCCATTGGTGTAATCTATCCTTTGTTCTTTCTCCCTCTACCTCTACTCTTACTCAACCAAACCTCTAGCCACACTACGATATGCCAATCTCCCTCCATCTCTAATTTCAATTCCACTTTTTCAATCGTTCATTCAGTTTTCGATGACCATGCTGTTGGATTTTGTATAAAATTAATTTGATGTATATTCAAGATATGGTTGTATGATATCATGTATTGTTTCATTTCTTTATGATGGTTGTAGCCTCTTTCACGGTTACATTTTACTAGATTGAAATTCTAAGTTAGTAATTTTAGAACATTTATTTTGCATGGGGTTAGAGATTTAATGTTTAGAAAAATGTAGGGGGGGGGGGGGGAAGAAAAAAAATTCGAGTTGAAACGAAAATAAGGAAAAGGAAATGAGAGTACCTTGCATTCAAAGTGTTTGGTTTGCAAGGGAGAAAGGAAAGGAAAAAAAATTCTCATGCTCTAGTACAGATTCTCTCTTCTCTCTATTTCCTTCCAATTTGGGAGGAAAGGAAAATGTTGGCCCTATGGAGAACTCTGCATTTTCCCTTCCCTCATTCCATTTTTCTCCAAACAAATAAAGGATTTTTCTTTTCCTTCCTACCTTTTCCATCCCTTGCTTTCCCTCTAGCTACCCTTCAACCAAACATATATATATATATATATATATATATATATATTGAACATTTTCTTCCCATAGTGTTCATTAATCACTGTATAGAATATGGAGTAGTTCGGGAACTTGCAAAACCTTTAATTAATTAATTTATTTTTTAGAGAGGTGGAAATGGAATACATGATGAAGAAAATGAGGGTTGCCTATGTACTTCAAGGGTTTTGTTTTTTCTAGTGTGAAAAAAAAAAAGGCAAGTTATAATGTATTGTGCTGACACATTAAAGACCAAATAAGTCGAACTCGAACCCGCCCAACTCTATTTGTTACTAGAATTTCACATCAGAAACTAGCAAATTGGATATCAAGGTTTTTTCTTCATTAGAAACTAACTTGTAATCTTTGTATAATTATAAATATTATAATTAAATAACCATATCATATTTGTAATGAGGGATTTTATTTTATTTTAATAGGATAAAAATGTGGCTTTGAAAGTTTAATGGTGTGCATTGAAAAGATAAAAGTTTAGTTTTATTAATTGCATCTAACAAGATATAGATCTCTCTCTCTCTCTCTCTCTCTCTCTCTCTCTCTCTCTCTCTCTCTCTCTCTCTCTATATATATATATATATATATATCTTTTTAAATTTTTTAAATGTCCAAAATCAGTTACATGTATAACGTTTAGGAATCAGGTATTTAGGTTAATACTATCAATTAGCTTTTAAATTTTGGTAGGGTGAGCAAATTTGTTCCTTCTATATTACTCTATAGAAAAATAAGGTAGTTAGTTATATTTTTATTTATTTTTTATAAATAAAGTAGTTATTGATTTATATATTCACACGACATTTTAAAAATAAATGTTATTATTGTGATTCAAATGTTAGAATCATGCCTAATAGAATTTTTTATGAGTTATAAAATATATTTAAAAAATTTGAGGCATTTTCTTTTGTTTTTCTTATCTTTTATAATACAAATAGTTCGGGGTAGGGTTGTCCAACTCACCGATAGACTTGACCCACTTGAAAAATCTAATTGGATTCAAGTCAACTGCCACTCCTACTTGACTACTCTAGCAATTGGCAGCAAGTCTCTTTTTGCACAAATTGATGTCAGTGGGTCAGTTGCGGATCTCGTCCCCTAAAACCCAAAAAACTCAAACTAATTGATCAGGAGGCCCTTTTTTCGGCGAGATTTGCCAAATCTAGTGAGCTATCAGCCATTTCTAGCAAGATCTGAACTAGATCCGACTAAATTTCTATTGAATCTAGCAAAATTTCACCCAATTTTCACCTTTATCTTACGGGATTGTCATCATTTTTCAAATCTACGACACCAACCAAATCGACTGCAACCATTTGAAGGCTTGATCTATCTAATCCAATCAACTTTTTTTGATTAGTGGTGGGTTGATATTTGTTCCTCTTGATCAGGTCGGATCTAGGGGTTGAGCCCAAACTCGTGGACAACCCTAGTTGGGAGAGAGGGATTTAAACATTAAAAATTGGAAAACATTAAGATATACAAATAGAATCATCTTGAAAAATATACATAGAAAGAAAATACTGCCCAAGATTTAAAATTTAGAACATATAATAATATTTATAAAGAAATCAAAGTGTTAAAATGAATAATGAATCAAAATCCACCTTTAGAAAAGTTTTAGACATTCCGTGCGATGTTTCAAATTAGATAATGTTTTTGCTTAACTTGCTATTTCTCTTTTCTTTTGCTCCCATTATTTATTGTATCTTGTTGATTCTCTTAGATAGGACTGTCCATCAGACCCAGAGACCCGCTCAACCCGGCCAACCCGCCCGCGTTCGACCCGCTGCCACCCAATCCGACGACTCCGGTGGTCGGACGCGGGTTCCGATGAAGCTAACTCGACCCCACGCGGGTCGGTTGTCGGTTTTTGGTTTCCAAACCCGTGACAACCGACCCTAACTCAATTCTTTATCTTTCCGGCGAAGTATTACGATTTCCCGACCAGATCTGGCGAGATCTCGCCGTTATCCGACGAAATCTAGGCCAAATCTCTACGGATCCGGCCAGATTTTGGCCAGATCTCGCCAGATCCGGCTAGATTTCGTCCAGATCTCGACGGATCCGGCTAGATTTTGGCTAGATCTCGCCGAATCCGGCCAGATTTCGTCCCCAATGATAAACCCGATACCGACCAGACGAGACTCGAATTGAAAAATCCGACCACCTCTCCGGGTCGGTTTTAGGCCACATTTTCCTCCACCCGAATCATTCGGGTCGGTTCCGGATTGGGCACAAACCCAACCCGGCCCAACCCATGGACACCCCTACTCTTAGATCACATTCCATGGGCTGTGTTGAATGGGATGGGTGTCCACTGGGCCCAATAAACCTGTATTGTTGACTGCTACTTTCAAAGTTTGTGTAAAAATCTCCCCAATGTTAATTCCAGATCAAGCGCGCGTCAATCATAACAAGGAAGTCAATCTCATTTTCTCTCTTGCCAGTCCCCACCAAGTCAAGTGGCAATGGAATATTGTTCACCATTAACGTTCCCAAAAGGACTTGCGCTGTTGGTCAATTCTTCTTATGCCCTTACTGTCTTGCACTCATATTTACATAGAAAAATTGGACACGTTAGTTTGGGAAAAAAGCAATCGAGAAACAAATGGTTGAATGTTTCAAAAAAATCAAGGACTTTCTGTTCTTCAAAGTCTTTACTCAGCTCAACAGTTCGCCCCGCTCTCTAAAAGCCTAACTGATAAGTTTCTTAACCCAAGTCTTGCCTTAAACACATGGCAATGGTTTCTTCAAGATTTGTCTTCCTCGTTTCCATTTGCATACTGGTTTCTCAAGCCATTGCTCAGCCAGACTTCCTAGACTATTCCTGTTTAGGCAAGGGTAACTACACAAGCAACAGTACCTACAATACAAACCTCAAACAAGTCCTCTCCTCCCTCTGCTCCAATACAGAAATTGACTATGGGTTCTACAATTTTTCTTATGGCAAAAGCCCTGACAAAGTATATTCACTTGGACTTTGTAGAGGAGATGTCAAGCCAGATATTTGCCGTAGTTGCCTCAATAACGCTACAAATCTTCTCCCTCTTCGTTGTCCCAATCAGAAGGAAGCAATAGGATGGTATGACTATTGCATGTTACGCTACTCATTCCGTGACATATTTGGCATCAAGGAAATTAGTCCTCCTTTCTATCTGTGTAGCGGGAATAACGTATCAGCCAATTATGATCAGTTCAGTCAGGACCTGAGGACCTTGTTGGATAGCCAAAGAGGTCGAGCTGCTTCAGGCGGTTCTCTTCATAAGTTTACGACGGGAAATGCAACAGCACCAAACAATCAAACACTATATTCACTTGTGCAGTGCACACCTGATTTGTCCGATCAAGATTGCAGTGATTGCTTGTTTGGGGCTATGGAAGATATACGAAATTATTGTGCTGGGAAGCAACGTGGGAGAGTTATCAAACCCAGCTGTAATTTAAGGTTTGACGTCGCCCTCTTCTATGACGCCACAGCTGATAATGCATCAAACAACACCCCTGCTGCAAAAGGTACCAATGCCATTAAGCTTAAAATGTAATTCATTTGGATGCAACCTTTTGGTGAATACTTATTTGCTTTGTTGATTAAAGAAAAAAAAAAAAAAAAAAGACTTTGAAAAGCTGTATAGAAGCAAATAAGGTCTGTTAGAATTATAGTTAAGTGATTAAACTCACAATTCCTTAATAACTTAAGCTTTTAGGACAATTGGTAATTTAACAAGGTCAAAAGCTTACAACTTTTTATAGAGGGGTCCTTATTATTTTCCCTATAAGTTCTCAAGTTTCGAAACTAATTTTTAATTTTTTTACTCTTTCCATGTATCCATTTGAATCGAGTTAATCTCGTACTGTACCGACCGGTATGGCCTGAATATTTCGCACCAGCGCCTGAAACGGTACAGAAATGTGTTTGTTTCATACCGGTTTAAATACCGGCTATACCGGGTCGTTCCGGTCATACCGGGAAACAAATCGGATTTCGGCCGAAAACTTCATACCGGACCGAAATAACAAACAAAAAATTTTTAGATCTAATAATCTCTCTCCTTTCTCAATAACTTACTAACTTGCTCTTGCTCTTGCTCTTAGGTCACTGCCGTCATTAACACGGTACCGTTGTCGCCACCACGTTGCCTGTAGCAACCCATTTGGCGATCTTCTCTTTAGCTTCTTCTTTGTCTGCTCAAAGGCTTATAAACACGTTTCTTCATCTTATTCTGCCTTTTATGTTTCCTTTTATTTTAATTTTTAACTTTTTGTTGTTTTGTGTGCTTGACAAGTGACAAGTCACTGACAACCCACGTGAACATCATTCAAAAATTCAAACTCTACCTTTTTTTTTTTTTTTTTTAATATAACATTATAACTATTTATGTGTACTCTGCCCACACATCAGAACACTACAAGTACAATGACCAAGACTTCTTATTTGAGGCCTATTTTAGTATTATAATACATCAATATCAATATCAATTTATTTTACTTTATTTATAAGTATCAATATCAATTCTATTATAAATATTATATTATATATATATATATATATTTTTTTTTTTTTTTTGCCGAGAATACTATATATTATATATTACTAGTATAATGAATTAACATTTTAGGTAGAGCTTAAATTAATAAATAAGATATGAGTTGATAATTTTAAATATTATAAACAAATTATATGGGCCTTTACTAATGGATATACAACTAATATATATATATATATATATATATATATTAAATATATAAAATAGCAGTAAATTCGAAACGTTATACCGGTATTGACCGGTATCCGAAATATATCGTACCGATGGCCAAACCGTTACAGCCTCCGGTACGGTATTGACTTCCTTGCAGTTTTAACATACATCTGTCAGATTTTTTTATGTAAACATATTTCTGGTTTTGCAGGAAAGGAGAGTAACAAATCTCAAACAGTCATCATAGTTGTACCCATTATTTCTTTTGTGGTACTAATTATAATCTCCTTCTGCATCTACTTAAGAGTTTGGAAACCAAGGGAGAAACCACAAAGTAAGTAAAATAATTCGTTTATTTCTTTTTGTTATCCCAAAATTTGAATTATTGCAAAGATAACAACAAAAAATGTCAGATATTATGTGCTTGGTTACATAGATGTGCTTCCGAAGGTTCTCAGGTATGTGTGATATTTGTGGGAGTAAAAAATTCCACCTATATTATGAGCCTATGAGGACAAATTCCCCAGCAAGTATTAACGTAAAACACGACATACTTTGGGGATTATTTATTTATTTATTACTTTTCATAAAATGATACTTAGCTACTACAAATTATAATAATCAATGTGTTCCGTCAATAAATTGACTTGCACTAAAGCAAACAAAAAGTTATTATATACTAATAGACATGAGTTTCCTATCTAGAAGGTTTTGATAAATAATTAGTTTTTAGAGGTCATTGCTGTTGCATGCGCATATTTTAAATTGTGTTGGTTTTAAATAATGCACTAACGTCTTGTTCAGGCGAATCTGGGGATGAGATTAGAAGTGTGGAATCTTTGCAGTTAGGTTTTGGCACTATTAAAGTTGCAACAGATGACTTTTCTGATGCAAATAAGCTTGGACAAGGTGGATTTGGTGTTGTTTACAAGGTAAACCTAACATTATCAATAGCCTTAAAAAGGATAATTTAATGGGTAGGACCTGCCTCATGATTGAAGTAGGGTATTGATTCAAACACTTTGTCTCCCACCCCCACCCCAAATTGGAAAAGTTTGTAGTCAGGATGCACATGTTAAGTCCAAAGGGTTAAATATGTTATAATCTAATACGGTTTCAGGGTAAACTTTTCGATGGACAAGTTATTGCTGTGAAAAGGCTTTCAAAAAATTCTAGTCAAGGAGATCTTGAATTTAAGAATGAAGTTTTGTTAGTGGCCAAGCTTCAACACCGAAATTTAGTTAGACTCCTAGGATTTTGCTTGAAAGGAATTGAAAGGCTTCTAATTTATGAGTTTGTGCCCAATGGAAGTCTTGATAACTTCATTTTTGGTATGATTTTACTTCTACCTTTATTTAAAAATTATATTCATTGTAATTTATTTTGATTACATGTCTTTTGTGGATAGATTTCCTTCACATTTTAGTCCAATATAATATATTTGATTGACTATGTAGATCCAATCAAGAGTGTCCTACTGGATTGGGCAAGACGCTACAAAATCATAGGAGGCATTGCACAAGGTCTTCTCTACCTTCATGAAGACTTGATTTCGTATTATTCATCGGGATCTCAAAGCACGCAATATCCTATTAGATTTTGAAATGAATCCAAAAATTTCAGATTTTGGTATGGCAAGATTGTTTGAACTTGATCAAGGCAAAGGCAATACTAGTAGAATTGTGGGGACCTAGTAAGGGTCAAACTTTTTTTTCTTGACAATCTAGTATCTTACATAGGTATACTTTATGTTTACGTTGTACCAAAAGATACAACATGAAAGGCTAAATAAGTATTGTTGAAAATAATAGTGAATGTGCAGTGGATATATGTCTCCAGAATATGCAATGCATGGACAATTCTCAGTAAAGTCTGATGTCTATAGTTTTGGTGTGCTAGTGTTAGAGATAATAAGTGGACAAAAGAATAGCTCCTTCCGCAATGGAGAGAATATTGAGGACCTTCTGAGCTATCTAAGTATTTTTATTTTTAGGTCTAATGGCACATACACCCCATAAGTATAGAGTGATAGGTCGGACTGCATGTTCAAATACCACAATGTGGTGGGGTGGGGGTGAGGGGATTAAATGGCACAACGGGAGTGGAAAAAAAATTTGAAACAATACCCTTTTATCTTTAGGATGTGGAGTATCAAGTATTCTACCCGTTGGCTTGTACCTATTACTATGGCACTAATATTGTCCATAAAGTTACAAGTTATTGATGTAGCTTGTATAGCTAGTTGGCTTTATACCAAATACATTGGAATCTAGCATAAATGAAGGATGAGGAGGTTAAAGGAAATGAAGAAATACATCAAGTTGCATTGCCCAAATATATTTCTTTTTAAAACACAATAAAATAATGTTTTCTTGAATACTAAATTAGTCAGTTTAAATTATCTTGCAGGCATGGAAAAATTGGAAACAGGGTATAGTTTCAAATCTTGTAGATCCCACGTTGAAGGTAGGTTCGACAACCGAAATAATGAGATGTGTTCAGATTGGATTATTATGCGTTCAAGAAAATGTAGCTCATAGACTAACTATGGCATTTGTTGTTCTCAAGCTTAATAGCTACAATATTACCCTATCAATACCTTCGAAACCTGCATTTTTTATGAACAGTGATACTGAATCAAACATTTGCTTGCAATGGGAGCATGATTCAAGTGTGACAGAGTCAAATCAATCTAAAAGTAGCTCTATCCAAGCTTCGATAAATGAGGTGTCAATCATAGAGCTATCTCCTCGCTAATTTATATATTACTAAAAACTAAAGCGTGACATTTATTGCTGCTGAGCTCCTGTTGTGCCACCTCATAGCCACGTCATTAGCCACATAATTATTATTTATTATTTATTCCTATTTTTTTACAAATAAATAAATAAATAAATATATATATATATATATATAAATAGATTATTGACTTTAAATATTCATTTTTGTCGGTTTTAACATCTATATATATTTCTTTTTTATTTCCAATTTTCCTATAATTTTTTTTACATTCACTTATTTTTTAAATATTTACACTTTGTTCAACCTTTCTTCTTCCCTTATCTTTTCATCTCCCCACTGCCCTCTACTTTAATACTGCTATTCATCTTTCCCTTCATCTTCCTTTATTTGTCTCTTCTTATCCTTTTTCTCTTACTATAAAATTGTCACTCTTTTCCATTCTTTACATAGTTTTCTCTCACAAAAAGGTTCTCTCTCTCTCTCTCTCTCTCTCTCTCTCAATGTTTTAGTGGATTTTTATTTTTTATTGCATCTCCACTTTAGATTGATAAATTTTTGTGTTTTTAAGAACTCTAATTTAGGTTGATATGATTTAATTTCGTGTTTTAAGTTATTATTATTATTATTTTGCTATTTGATTGTTAAATTTTATCCGATTACATTATAAAAAATTAAAGATAGTAGATAAAAATAAAATAGTATTCCATTACATACCATAATTTGGATAATTTAGTGTTTATTGTTATATCTTTTAATTTTTCTTATTTTTTTTCTTCTCTTCTATTTTACTCAATATTGAAATTCAACCACATCCTCCTTATCATTAAATTATTTATATTTTCTCTCCTTTTGTTTTAAAAAATAAAAAAAATGTAATTTTTTATTGTGCTCATCAAATTGTACTCATTTTTTTTAACATTTACACTTTCTCCTTCTCTTTACCTTTTCATCTCCCCAAACATTCTACCTTGATATCACTCTTCCTCTTTCCTTTTATCTTCCTTTATTTTGTTTATTTTTATTATCATCCTCTTAGTATAAATTTGTTATTCACTCTTCCATTCTTTACATAATTTTCTCTCACAAAAAGGTGGTTATTTCCTACTCTTTCTCCCTCGATTTTTTGGTGGATTTTTATTTTTATTTTTCTTGCATCTCTATTTTAGCTTGTTAAAGTTTTGTATTCTTTAGAACTCTATTTTAGTTTATGGGATTTAGTTTTGTGTTTTAAGTTTTTTTATTTTTATTTTTATTTTATGACTTTGATTGTTATATATTATCATAATACATTATAAATAATTAAAAATAGTATATAAGAATGTACTATTATTATATTACATAGAATTATTTGGATAAGTTAGTGTTTATTGTTATGTATTTTATTTTTATTTTTTTTTTCTCATATCATTTTATTTAACATTTAAATTCAACCACATCCCCCATTAAACAAAAAAAAAAAAAAAAAAAACCTTTGACATACCACTTACATAACTACATCTATAACTATTTAAGGCATCCATGATATCTATTTCTTATTAATAACCATAAAATTTACAACTAGCAAGGGAACATACAAAGTAATAAAGAATAAATGAAGGAAGAAAAAAAGAAATGAAATCAAATGTCAATTAATAACTGTTATTTGGAAAATAAAATGGTGGTAAAGAGGAGTACGAAATAAAATAGAGATGGCTATACAGAGGACATTAAGAACTTTATAGTGCAATCAAATCAACAATTAAATATAATAATACCAAAAAAAAAAAAAAAAAAACTCTTTATAAAGTCTAGGGACTAAAATAGTATTTTATTTAAAAAATTATCACGCGCAACGTGCAGGTCTGCGACTAGTAATTAATGAATTTGAAATGTAATACTACTATTTTCCTTATTTATTTATTTTAATTGAAGAATACACAATATAACAATATATGAGTTATTGATGATACATGAACAACGGTAGCATTCTTTTCGGAGAAATTACACTTTACCACCCTAAACTATGCACTAAATTACACTTTGCACCTTAAACTATTCGATTGCACACTTTGCAGCCTAAACTATCACACTTTGCACTCCAGTGTTATTTTTGTTGTTATATTTAACAGAATTTTGCTACATGTGACAAGCATATGCTTCTTACTTAGGTGGAAAAAAGTTAAAATACTAAAACACCCTTTCTCAAAATAAATTAAAACAAAACCCAAAATTTTCCACACCTTGCACTACATTCAAGATTCAACAAAATACATTATAACTAACAAACAATTAAAAAATAGTACAATAAGCAGAACTTATCTCAAATGAGCCAAAATACAAATCTTGATCTACAATTCAAGATTCACCGAATTATGCATTGACTTAATTCCCACATAAAATCAAAATTGCCTTCTTGAATCAAGGAAACGCTCATTCCAAATATAATATGGCTTTAATCAGAGAAGATTCCGGCTTTGACTACATATTTCTGGGTGAGTCTTCTATTTGCAAGCAAACAACCTAACATCCTGCTAATACTTATTTATAGATCATAAAAAATAAATAAAACAATTAATTTACTATTTATAAATGATTTGAAGGATGCTGCAATATCATTAGCAGTAGAGTGAAATTCCTCCTCCTTCGAAGGATCTTGGGCCATCTTGTCCTAGAATTCAAGCCACCATATCCATGACAGTTTGTTATTCAGAAAAGGACTTCTTTTTTAAGGCAAAGATAGACGAAAAAAACTGACTTAACCTCTCATTCCAACATATACATATTAGCAACCTGATCGCGGGCCATCCCTTCGGGAATGGATCACGTATGCCCTCATCTCGATTACCTAGAAAAAATCCACCTCAATTAAAACCATGTGGTTCGTTTATGATCTGAAAACTCAAGGTCCTTGTTTCAAAAGATGAGAATTCAATCATAAAAGAAGTCTAATTTTCTTTGATTTTCCGAGTCATATTCTCAGACCACAAACGGAAATCTGAGAAAGAGTGAGGAAGAGAAGATGAAGGGTGTTTTAGTATTTCAATTTTATTTCACCTAAGCAAGAAACATGTGCTTGTCACATGCAACATGATTCTGTTAAATATAACAGCAAAAATAACACTAGGGTGCAAAGCGTCATAAGTGTGATAGTTTAGGGTGCAAAGTGTGCAGTCGGATAATTTAGGGTGCAAAGTGTAATATAGTGCATAATTTAGGATGGTAAAGTGTAATTTTTCCCATTCTTTTCAAAACTCGAACTATTTAGTGACCTTAAGAAAACAGAAAGCCACATTATGATTTGCCAATCTTACTGTCTACAGTTTCAATTTTTCTATTTGAATCACATGATATAAAATTGAATTATAAAAAAAGGATTTGGTATAAAATTAATTTTATGTATATTAAAGATATTGTCATGTGATGTCTTGTAATATTTTACTTATATAGGATGGTAGTGGCATTTTTTCAGGATTCTGTATTACTGGATTGAAATTCAAAGTTAGTAATTATGGTGATTCTAAAAAAAAAAAATGGTAATGTTGGAACATTGATTTTGCATAAGATTTAAAGTGTGGCAACATGAGGGAAAACAAAAGAAAGGGGGGGGGGGGGGGGGAAAGTGGAGAACTTTTCAATTTTTTATTTCTTGTCCCATATTTTATTGTATTTTGTTGCCTTACTTAGATGAAATAATTCTAATGAAATCATTTTTATTTTTGATAAAATTTTCAAAATAATTGAAGTAACAAACTGTTAACGATAAACAATAATAAAAAAAAAAAGAGTATAAGTTATTGTGAGCCTACTTAAAAATCAATAATTCTGTCATCTTCAGTCAACAAGAAAAATAAAATAAAATAAAATCAATAACAATAACAATTTGCAAAAAATAAAAATAAAATTGTGGAAAAGATTGTGTACCTCTAACATTAGTCCATTTAGATGCCATTCCATGTGCTGTACATGTTGAATGGGATGGGAATCTACTAAGACCAGTACACCTGTACGTTGACTACCATTTTTTTTTTTTTTTTTATTGTAAAACATTAACTGGATTTCATTAATATGGACTAGAGTCCAATGAGATTACATCATTCAAAATCTGGAGTTCAATTGAGGGAGGAGTATCCTCAACCCATATTATACTATCAATTACATTCTTTGCATTCCTAGCTAGAAAGTGAGTAGCTGCATTGATGTTTCTTTTGGTATGCTCAGCCTTCCAGGAGTTGAAATTCAGTAAACATTGCTTCAAGCCTTTAACAATCTTTAGAATGGGAAGGGCAGGAGGGTTGGAACCGTTTAAAGCTTGTATGACTAGTTGGGAGTCCCCTTCCATAACTATGTCCTTCAGCCCCAGGTCCCAAGCCAAGAGAATTCCTGCTTCGGCTACTTTAGCTTTTGCTTCTAGGACCCCCAATGGGAAATCAACTTTCTTGCACATTGCGCCCATCAACTGCCTCTGGTCATTTCTAATAACCACCCCAATTCTACAACAGCCCTGTTCTTTGAACACAGCAGCATCTATATTGACCTTGTACTTGCCTTGAGGAGGAGGGGCCCAGTGCTTGATCATAGGACTAGGTGGGGTTCCTTTGTAGTGGATTGGTATAGAGGCACGCACTTCGTCCTCATATTTGTTAGCCTCCCATGCAATGGTTTTCCACCGTTTGGAAACTCCCCTATGACGAGCTGAGTTTCTGTTGTTCCACAAGCTCGATGCCGTGATAGCAAAACCTTTCCAGTTCTTTTCCCCCTGCGCCTCCATTAGCAGCCAAACCATGTCTAGAAAATCTTTTGGGGGTTGAATTAGGTTGTCAATCTTGAATTTTGTTTCATTCCAAGTTTCATTTATAATCATGCATCCCCACAAGATGTGGCCAAATGATTCACTATCACCACAAAAGTCACACTTGTCCTCCGTTAAGACCTTTCGATGTAGCAGACGCTGCTTCGTGGGGAGTACATTTCTACAGGCTCTCCACATAAAGTGCTTAACTTTGTTTGGACACTGTAAGTTCCATATGACCTTCCATATCGCTGTCATTTTGTAGTTGTCGGAGCAACCTAGGCTTTCCTCTCTTCCCTTAGTGTCAACGAGATATTTAGATGATATTCTATATGCACTCTTAATAGTGAATATGCCATTTGGGGACTTCGCCCATATTTGGGAGTCCAATGGGTTCATGGGGCTGATTGGGATGCTTAGGATAGCCTCAGCTTTGTGGGGGGAGGAAAGTGCATCTTATTAAGGCGACATCCCACTCAGTTCTTTCCTGCACAATAAGGCTTGCAACTTTCACTCCACTTCCCATTGAGGGATCCATTTCTCCTCCCAAATTTTAATGCTTCTCCCATCACCAACAACCCACCTTGCCTCTTCCTTAATCACTAGTTTGGCGGCCAAAATACTTCTCCATATATAGGAAGGATTTTTTCCCACCTGAGCATCCATGAAGGAGGAGTTCATGAAGTATTTTGCTTTAAGTACTCTATGGATTAGGGAGTTAGGGCTTTGTTGTATCCCCCATCCTTGCTTGGCTAGAAGGGCAAGGTTAAAGGCTTTCAAGTCCCTAAATCCCATACCCCCCCTCTGCCTTTGGTTTGCAAAAATTTTTCCACGACACCTAAGCAATCTTTCTTGCATTTCCTTTTTGTCCCCACTAGTAACTGCCCGCCATTGAATTTATTTCTAAGCACAAAGAATCAGGGAGCTTAAAACAATTCACAGTATATGTTGGTGTGGCTTGTGCAACAGCCTTTATAAGGATTTCCCTACCAGTGTTGGACAGCAACTTCCCTTTCCAACCCGTTATTTTTCTTCCCACTTGGTCTTTAATACGATTGAAGGCCTTTTTCTTGCCTCTGCCTAACACTGGGGGTAAGCCCAAGTACTTTTCATTTTGTTTTACAATTTGAGCTCCAAAGGTATCCATCACAAATTTTTGAATATCTTCTTTCGTATTCTTTCTAAAAAAAAAAGCGAGGTTTTCTCCCTATTAAGCTTTTGTCCCGACTCCTTTTCATAGACATCCAACACCGAGGCCAGATGCTTACATTCCTCCATAGTTGATCTACAAAATATGATGTAGTTGTCCGTAAAAAATAGGTTCGAAATTGAAGGTGCTTGTCTACTCATTGACACCCCCCTTATCATCCCCACGGCTTCCTTTTTCCTGATCATTGTTGACAGCCCTTTGGCACACAGCAGGAACAAATACGGGGATATAAGGTCCCCTTGGCGCAGCCTTTTGGATGGGATAATTGTTCCTCTTGGTTCCCTATTAATGAGTACCGAATAAGATACCGTGGTCACGCACATCATAATATGAGAGATCCATCTTTCTCCGAAGCCCATTTTCTACATCATTGACTTAAGTTAAGCCCATTTAACTCGGTCGTAGGCTTTGCTCATGTCCAATTTAATGGTCGTAAGCCCGTCCTTCCCCTTTTTTTCTTTTGGTTATGGAGTGCATGGTTTCAAAGGCCAAAACCACGTTATCTATTATAAGCCTCTTCAGAATGAAGGCACTTTGTGCTTCATTGATCACGTTGTGCAAAATCTTCTTCAATCTATTCGCTAGGACCTTCGGTATTATCTTGTAGATTACATTACAGAGGCTGATTGGGCGGTATTCAGTTATATTTTGGGGGGGGGGGGGTTTGGTCTTAGGAATCAGGCAGATATATGTGTCATTGATGCCCCTTGGCATTATGCTTGTGTTGAGAGCTTGTAGTACACAATTTGATACACTAGGAGCAACAATTTCCCAATGTTTTTGATAAAAGATAGGGGACATACCATTGGGGCCTAGTGATTTTGTGGGATGCATTTGTTTGAGTGCTCTCCAAATTTCCTCCACCTTGAACTCCTTTAGAAGCTCATTGTTCATCTCTGGGGTTACCCTTTTATCCATAACCTCTAGGATTGCTTCGAAATTGGAAGGTTGGTCTAAGCTAAAGATTGATGAGAAGCAATCCAAAATGATCTTCTCTATTACCTCTTGCTCTTTATGCCACACTCTCCAATCATTCATGAGACCACCTAATCTATTCTTCTGTTGCCTTTGGCTGACTGTAGCATGGAAGAACTTTGTGTTTTTGTCCCCATTTTGCAGCCAACACACTTGAGATCTTTGGTTCCACATGATTTCTTCCCTAGTGTGTAGTTCATTGATCTCCTTTCGGACCACTTGTATCTCCTCTGCTGTCTCGTGTAACAGGTTAAGGGACTCAAGTTGTTGAAGGTGAATTTGTTTTTGCTTTAGAGTCTTGTAAACATTGCCAAAGCTATTCTGGTTCCAGCATTGTAATTGACGTTGGCATCTCTCCGGCCTCTCCTGAATAGGCCGAGAAGAGTCCTTCGTATACGGATCCCAAGCCAATTTGATGACTTCCCTGCACTCTTCCTCTCTTGTCCACATTGCTTCGAACAAAAAGCGCTTCTTCTCTCATTTGCAATACTAATTCTTTTTGAGGAATAAGGCCAAAAGGCAATGATTCGATGCCGACATCGAAACATGGTGTACCTTTGCCTCAAGGAAAATCTATATCCATTCATCATTAGCTACCATTTTGTCCAGTCAAAGCAGCGTGTGTTGATCCCCAAACCTTCCATTACACCAAGTAAATCTCCGACTGACAAAGCCTAAATCAAAGAGGCCGCACCTGCTGAGCGACTCCCTAAACTCCTTCATCTGATCAACATCTCTTTCTTTCCATCCTGTCTTCTCATCTGGGTGCATAATTTCATTGAAATCTCCACAAACCAACCACGTCATCTTGCATTGGGCATTGAGGGATTCAATTAATTGCCAAGAACTTTGCCTTTGGCTTGTGTTGGGGTGACCGTAGAAGCCAGTGGTCCTCCACAGACCACGTCTCCCTTTGCCGTGGACCACCATGTTGATGTAAGAGTGCGAACAGCTCTTGAAACATACATCTACTTCTTCCCTCCAAAGCGTTGCTAGGTCTCCACTCTTACCATTGCTAGGGACTATAATCCCTTGAGTAAAGCCTAATTTGTGCTGAAAGCCTTTCATTCTATCAGTGTTTGCCTTCGTTTCTACCAAGAACACCAAAATGGGGTTTTTTTTCCTTTCACCTCCTTAGTGAGCGTTCGAACTATCAGAGAAGTCCCTAACCCCCGACAATTCCATGCTAAAATGCTCATTGGGCTTAGCGGTGCTGTGCCGCAGCCACCACCTCACCGCCAACCTTAGTTTTATCTTCATTTAGATTTTCCCATATTTGACCTTTCCCATTCTTTTGTTTGGTGTTTGGTGCGTTAGGATCTAATTCCTGCAACGAGACTGGGCCAATTCTTTTTGTTTTTTTGGGCTAACTTTTTTAATTGGGCTTGGCTTGTTGGATTGTTTAGCTAACCTTTTCCAATGCCCACTTTTGGGGCCCAGAGTCTCAGTAACCCACCCCTTTTCTTAGTCGAAACTCATTGCTAACATGCTTGAGTTGTCATCGGCCCATGACATGTTTTCTTTTACCTCTAAACCCATTTCTCTACTAGCTTTTGTGTATTTATCTTTTCTGCAGGTTTACTAGCTCCCACCTCAGTCTTCGTTCTCTCCCATTGCATGTCTCCCTTTAGGTCTATTGTGGGTAGGATGTTTGTCAGGGAGTCCTTCCTTCTTATGTCTAATCCATCTTCCCCCTTTTCTTATAGCATGTTGACCTTTCCATTTCCATGATCAATTTCTAGCGTCTGACACATCACCCTTGTTCCCTCTAGACTGTGGCTTGGACCAACCCCTAACAGGAAACCTACCCATCCACGTGATCCTCACCTACTCCCATCCTCTCATCATGCCAGATCTTTTCTCGTGTTGGCTTTCTCGCCATTGTCTCCTCCCAACTTGAACTAACTTTTGGTTTATTTACTTCTTCCATTTTTCCCTGATCTTTTCCCACACGTTTACCTGGCTCTCCTTTGAGCCACGCCCCATATTGCATACAATCTTCTCCATCTCCATTCCTCGTACTCGTCTTGTCTAAATAGTCATTTTCTCCATGGTCTAGCATCCCCCACTAGTAGTAGAAGTTGGGAAGCCGCTCATATTTGAAGAAAACCCATTTGCTCTCTCCACCTTCAATCGTGACCCTTTTTCCCCTGACCATCTTTTTTGTAGCATCGAAACGTATTCTCACTCTAAGAAATTTTCCTCACTGTACTCCTTTTTAAGGCACATCAATGTCTAGCACCATTCCAATCTTCGCTCCAATCTCCATGCCTGATTCTCGTGTCATGCTCTTTAGGGGGAGGTTATAGATTTGAACCTAAAATGGGGTCCATTTCAGGACTATCTCCTTTGGAACCAGCTCACCTTCAAAGTCTTGTAGGAGTATAAGTTGCTTCTCATAGCTCCAACGGCACATCTCCATTATCCATTTTTTATCTTTTCCATCGCCAAATTCCACTAAGAACATGTCTTCTTTGATTTCAAAGATCTGTAGTCCCTTGTTTGGTTTCCACAGCATTTTCATGTTCTTCCTTAGAGCTTCCAACATGATGGTGCGTTGAGTTAGAATCTTCATAACCACTCAGCTTTTTCCGATTTCCCTCGCCGCCTTCGTACTATTTGTTCCTAGTTCAATATCTTTGCCTTTTTCTTCTGTAAAAGTTAGCTTACTCCATAGAGCTTCCAGCTCATCTGCCATCAAGCTAGAATACCCACTCTCCCTACCTTTGAGAGAGATTACCAAGACTGGCCTCACCACACCAGGAGGTCACAAGACTCTTGCAAAGAGATGACGCAAGACTAGCACTACTTCTACATGCATGAGAGCATGAGAGCACATACCATTTTTTAAGTTTACAGAAAAATCCCAGTGGTGTAAAGTTGAAGTAGGTGAAGTAAGACTTGGCTTCCCTAAAATTTTGATAAACTAGTATTTAATTATTTATCTCCATGATTATGAACCAATCTGATATGAGAAGCATAATCCATATATTGAATATATGTGATAATTTTTGCTATTTAGTAAAGGTAAGACTACAATGAAAGGAGTTTTTTAGTTCAATTAACACCACCCGAAGTCATAAGGTTTAAATCAAACTACCCTCAACTATCAAATTATAAAAATAAATAATAAATAAAAACATAAGTGCAAAAGAGACCAATATAATGGTAGCTCTCCGTAATAGGTTGACCGTGCAAGTCCTATATATAAAGAAAAATTTTTATGAGCAAATATTTTAGAGCTAACCTTTTTATTTTATTTTTATTGATATCTTAATCAAAACTATATGTTCAACAAAATGAAGGGGAATAATGGTATTTACCCTTAATTTGAAAACTATGTAGCAAAATGCTCATGTTTTGAAATTATTTAGTAAAATGCTCCTGTTTTAATTGGAACTCGATTTCAACAGAATCGAGTTTGGTGAAAAACTTGATATCTTCAAAATCAAGTTTTATATATATTTTTAAGTAGAACTTAACATTAACAATGTCGAGTTCCACTTAAATTTTCAAAAAAACTTTAAGTAGCAAAATATTCATAGAACTCGACATTTACTTGACATCAACTCGATGTTGCTAATGTCGAGTTTCACCTATAACTCGATTTTGTTAATGTCATGCTTATATATTGTATCTCCTACCCTTGTAAAAGAAATGGGTAGTTGTGACTACCGGGGTAGTTAGCCTAGTGGTCATGGGCTCATTTCTATGGGTTTGGGAAATGGAGGTTGTAGGTTCAATTTCTGCAAAAGAAAGCATTTGAAAAATAACTTCATACTCACTGGTTGTTACATACAGTGTGACACAACATTGTGTTTTATCTGTAAACTCACATTTGCAATTATGAAAACACAATGTGTTTTATCCTTATTCATTTATGTTCTTTCTATTCCTCCCCACGATAATATTCTTTTAGGATAAATAATTAATTTTGTTACTTGAAAACATCATTTGTTGTGCCGGGTATTCCTTTCTCACCCCAAGTCCAAACTAATCCCAACCTTGCCATCTTGTTTCCCATATGAACTATTTATACACGAACAAAAGGAAATTTTGAAAAACTTGAAAGCAAGTTGGAATTTAATTTTAAAGTTTTAACTGATGAAGTTCCCACATAGAACGCTTCTGAACCTATCAAAAATAAGAGGCTGGTGGTGAAAATGTAGAGGCTGGTGGTGAAAATGTAAGGCAACACATAAGAGTAGAAAGATAGGCTGTTTATGGCCAAATCAATGGTGAGGTTTAAGACTGCCTATATATAGTACAATTTAAAAGAGGGGAAAAGAAAAAAAAAAAAGGTTCTAAAGGTCTACTTCTAGGGCCATATTGATAGTTTGCTGGAATTTTTCTGATCATCAAAACAATATGGTTCGAGCTTGGTGGGCCAAAAGTTTGTCAGTAATAAAATTGAAGGATGTGGCTTCATGAAGAAAATGGGTGAAGAATAGTTTATACTTCATAGGTGGAAAATGTTGAAATACAATGAATATCAGTAGGCATATGTCAACGGAAAAAATCTACAGAAAATCAAATTATCAAGGCTTGTAAAGTTGCAATGTTTACAAGATTCTTTTATATATAAATAAATACTTATGTTGGTGTTGGATTAAGAAAATAAAACCTATTTCTCTTTGTTTCTATCATCCTGAAATTTCCAGGGGTCCCTTGTGCCCACATTCATTCACTCATGAGAATCTGGAATTGATACCTCTGCTGCAAAAGGTACCAATGCCATTAAGCTTAAAATGTAATCCATTTGGATGCAACCTTTTGGTGAATACTTATTTGCTTTGCTGAATGTTGATTAAAGGGAAAAAAAAAAAAAAAAAAAAATACTTTAGAAAGCTGTATAGAAGCAAATAAGGTCAAAAGCTTACAACTCTTTATAAAGGGGTCCTCATTACTTTCCCTATAAATTCTCAAGTTTCGAAACTAATTTTAATTTTGTGACTCTTTCCATGTGTCCATTTGAAACTTTTAACATACATCTGTCAGAATTTTTTATGTAAACATATTTCTGGTTTTTGTAGGAAAGGAGAGTAACAAATCTCGAACAGTCATCATAGTTGTACCCATTATTTCTTTCGTGGTACTAATAATAATCTCCTGCATCTACTTAAGACTCAGGAAACCAAGGGAGAAACCAGAAAGTAAGTAAAATAATTCGTTTATTTCTTTTTGTTATCCAAAAATATGAATTATTGCAAAGATAATAACAAACAAAGTCAGAAATTATGTGCTTGGTTACATAGATGTGCTTCCTAAAGTTCTCAGGTATGGGTGGTGATATTTGTGGGAGTAAGAAATTCCATTTATATTATGAGGACAAATTTCCCAGAAACTATTAACGTAAACCACGACATAATTTGGGGATTTTTATTTTTATTATTATTTTCATAATATGATACTTAACTACTACGAATTAACCATAGTCAGTGTGTTCTGTCAATAAATTGACTTGCACTAAAACAAACAAAAAGTTGTTGTTAGGTTCTAAAAATTTAGGATTAAATGTTTAGAATTATATTTTGTGTGTGTAGGCAAACCGAGAACAAAACACGTCTAGTCTATGTGTTAGGCATTGCTCAAAGGTGTATGTTTCAAGCTTCAAGTTCGAACTGATTGCAAAAAAAAAGAGTCAGAATCTACCAAGCTTGATCAATTGAAAATTAGGTTTGATTGATTGAAAATTGCAGAAATCAGTTTCTGTAGAATTTTAAACAAGGCCCAAGCCCGTGAAGATCAACAACCCAAGGTGATCTGAAACCTTTGAGTGGGATCTCAAAGTCATAAGCATGGATGCTTGTGTTGCAGTAAGTCCAAGAAGAGAAGAAGTCCGCAGATTTGGAATTTGCACGTGGTCGTGTCAGTAAATTACTACTTGAGGTAGCAATAGTTTTAGGATTAAATCTGCTTGTAAAAACTTCAATTCTTTTATAGTAGATTTGCTTTACCTTGAGGATTGCTAAGTCAAATCCTCTTCAGGTTTTTTTACCTTGAAACGGTTCGTTTCATTGGTTTTCCTAGGTCATCATATCGTGGTGTTATTTACTTTTCCGCTGCTATGCATGATATGATTTATTATTGTTTAACCTAGATTTGAATAATTAACCTAAGTAATCACTTGGCTAATATATTAGGTTAAACAATCTGGTTTAAGGGGTCTAAACAAACAAACAAGTGGTATCAGAGCAGGTTAGCTCTTGTTTTTAGGTTTCTATACCTGGATTTGATCCTTGATCTCTGCTGTCATGGAACACAGTGATGCCTCCTCACTTTGATGGGAATTACTATGTTTATTGGAAGCTTACGATGAAAACCTTCTTGAAATCTATTGATGAGAGAGTATGGCTCTCTGTTCAAAATAGTTGGAAAAGACCAACCACTGCTATTGGTGAATGGACTACTGCCCAAAAAGAAGCATCAAGCTTTAACAGTAAGGCTATGAATGCAATATTCAATGTTGTTTCTATGGAAGAATTCAAGAGGATTTCAAATGTGAAGATTGCTCACACTGCATGGAACATCTTACAAACAGTGCATGAAGGCACTAAAACAGTAACAATTAATAAACTGCAGTAGTTGACCTTTAGATTTGAAAAAATTAGAATGTTTGATGATGAGTCTTTTGACGAATTCTATGCTAAGTTGAATGATATTTTCAATTCTGCTTTTAATTTGGGTGAAGTTCATGATCAACCTAAAATTGTTAAGAAAATTCTTAGATCATTAACTGGGGACTTTAGACCAAAAGTGACTGCCATAACTGAAAGTAAAGATGTGGACTCCATTCATGTAGATAAACTTGTAGGATCTCTTCAGTCCTATGAATCTAACTTACCAAAAACTAACAAATCCAAATTTATGGCTTTAAAATTTGTTGATGATGTTGATGATTGTGGAGTTGATGAATGAACTTTCATCTACTGAAATTGCTTATCTTGCCAAGAACTTTAGAAATTTTCTAAGAAATAATAATAGAAGGGCAAGAAATAAAAACAATGTTGACCCTAAGAATGTGAAGAAGAATGACAATTAAAAATAACAATTCTGAAAAATCAAAAGATAAAATTGTGCAATCTTCTAAAAATTCTTTAGGACAACAGTGTTTTTGTTGTCAGGGGTATGGTCGTTTAAAATCTGAATGTCCCACCTTTTTGAGATCTAAAGGAAAAGCTATGGTTGTCACTCTAAGTGATGATGAAGTTTCTGATCATGAGTTTTGTACATTTTTAGACCCCTTAAACACAAACAGATTAACCTAGTTGTTTAGCCAAGTGATTAACTTAGGTAAATTATTCAAATCTAGGTTGAATGCTCTAAAAAGTATGAAAACACAAGAGCTATTTAAACCCCTAAATTAAAATTACGGCTCGATAGATTTTACTCTAACTTATACTAAGTGCGGAAAAGAGTAAATGCGAGCGTATAAACAAACAAGCTACTCTAACCCATATTCATAATAACACAGCAGTAAAAGGAAAGGTAAAAGAGTAGGGAAGAAATATGCAAACACAAGATAACATGCTGATGTGTTATCGAAAAGGAAACCGAAGAACTCGACGAAAAACCTCTCCGCTGCCCTCCAAGCAATAATTGATCTACTAAACAATCAGTTGGGATACATGGGTTAGCAAGAGACCTTCCAAGCCTAATCTACTCGTTGTACCTATGCCCTCCAAGCTCCTACTCCAACAAGACTTCTCGGAACCATGTCTTGTCTAGCTCTCCAGATCCCACAATACGCCCGATTGCATCCGCCAAAGCCTGGCTTCTTCCAATACTTCCCAGTAGCATCAAATCCTCACTTGACACTCTGAAAGGGTGTGATAAGTGTTTGGACTATCAACCTCTCAATGTTATGGAAATGGAGAGGTAGGAGTTGAGGAAAATCCACAAGCAATTGTGTAGAGATATGTGGGTATAACAATCTCTAACTCTCAAGGTTTGTGGCTAGGGTTTTCTCTCAGAAGCTGATGTAGCGTAGGCGTGTAGAAGCAGAATCTATAACACACAAATACTACAACTCTTCCACTAAACCTAAGTTCTACAAGAACATTAGGCTATAGGCAAAGTAATAGAGAAAACCTCTCTAGCAAACTTTTATTCAAAAACACACATAACATCCATAATCAACCCCTCTATAAAGATTATTTATAAGAATAGAATTTCTCCTACTCCTTTTAGGAAAAGAAATAATAAACCTACTTCTACTTGAGAAAGGAAAAACAATTTAACTAGGAAAAGAAAAACAATTAAAATCTCAATTCAACTAGAAAAAAGAAAACAATATAAAATATTAAAATATTTTATTCTTCCTTAACCATCTGCATCATTCTCTCGAGGTTGGGGAAAACTCGTCCTCGAGTTTTGTGGCAATCTTCCATGAACAATTGGAACCCCGAATAATCCTATCCATCCTATTCTTTTGTGCAAGACAAGATGAATTAGTATGCTACTTATTAATCTTTTCTCACTCATAATAAATCTTGATGTACGGATTTTTATTCTTAACTTCTTTTGCCACTGCGGGATATATGAAGCAAGTACTAAAAAAGAATCCATGCACACATCCAAAAACTTCATATTTCCTCCTCGACAAAGATTACTTAAAATCACTCGTTCACGCCTCTTGTTAACCTCTATCAATTCTTGTTCAATAAAATCCTCCCAAAAGGGATCAATAACCTTTTGTTTTTGAATGTCGAAAGTCTCATCAACGATGTGAGTTATGGGCTCATCTCGTACGTATATGACTTTATTTTTATCAAGCTCAATCTTTTCTCCTTGACTAAAATCTTCAGGATAGTCATCATAAATTGGTGGAGAATCCCAATCTACTAGACAAACTCTTTCAATATATTCATCATCTTCTTTGATATCGCAGCCCTCTTGCTTGATATCAAGATCCTCCTCCTCCTCCACAAAACATGGATTTAGATGGTAGTTTTGAGGTTGACTTCCAACGGCTAAGGCGGTGAGCTGCTTTGAAAGCACATCAAACCACTCCTCTATTCGTTGAAAGAACGCCTCTAAT
Organism: Quercus robur; assembly: GCF_932294415.1. NCBI lineage: Eukaryota > Viridiplantae > Streptophyta > Magnoliopsida > Fagales > Fagaceae > Quercus > Quercus robur. The sequence continues at coordinate 13,589,581 of NC_065543.1, read as the reverse complement.
TTTGCATCGCGTGCAACCTCATCGCATTCATACACATCATCTATGGCAACAGGTTTTCCCCCACGTACTCCTCTTTGTGCCATAGTAGGAACCTAATGTGGCTTTGATACCAACTGATGCAGCGTAGGCGTGTAGAAGCAGAATCTATAATACACAAATACTACAACTCTTCCACTAAACCTAAGTTCTACAAGAACACTAGGCTAATAGGCAAAGTAATAGAGAAAACCTCTCTAAAGATTATTTATAAGAATAGAATTTCTCCTACTCCTTTTAAGAAAAGAAATAATAAACCTACTTCTACTTGAGAAAGGAAAAACAATTTAACTAAGAAAAGAAAAACAATTAAAATCCCAATTCAACTAGAAAAAAGAAAACAACATAAAATATTAAAATATTTTATTCTTCCTTAACCATCTACATCAGAAGCACTCCTAAACATTTGTGGGTAATGTGGGTATATATAGTGTGGATACAGAAAGTGTGTATCAAATAGGACAATCTGGCAAAACAGAATGTTTCGCAAGTGTCTCGCGAGAAGGCCTTACCCGTGAGCTACTCGTGAAACACAGCTGTCTCCATCCTGTCTTGACTCTTCGCATTCCAGTCATGTGCAGGGCACATGCATCATTTCGCAAGATGCTTAGTCGCGAGCTACCCGCGAAACTCTTCAGTCTTCAATTTGCTTGAGTCTTTACACTCTCTCTCTTTCACACATAACCCTTACAATTAAATCCCACAATAAATACAGGGTATAAAAGATTGAATAAAATTACAATCAAATTTGGCACAAAATTAAAGCCAACAAAACAGATAGTTGTAAATTACAACTTTACATAGGCTAACACAAGTAAATCATATCATTGAAACAGTGCAGAAAATAAAGAACAAAATAATAAGATAACCCAAGAAAACCAAACCGGTAAAAAACCTAGGGAGGATTTAACCTAGCTATCCTCAAGGTAAAACAGATCCACTATGAAAGAATTGAAGTTTTACAATAGCGACTTAGACCACTAACATTCTGTTGCTACCTCGAGTAGAAAACTTACTACCACGACCACATGATAGCTCCAAGTCCACGGACTACTTCTTTCTTGGTCTACAGCAACCACAAGTTCTCCTACTTGTGACTTTGAGATTCCACTTAAAGGTTTTGGATCTTTTTTAAATTCTTTATGTAGCAACTGAAACAACCATCAAGATAGCTCTATGTGTGTGTATGAAGGTAAACACCTCTCAGATCTCACAAAAGATTTATCACACGACTCAACAAAGACTCTAGAGAGCTTTTGGGTACAAAACCCTAGATCTACAAAAGAGGCACAAGATGCACACTAATCTCTCTCTTAAAAGACTTTTAAAAACGTGCTTAGGGTTTCCTTTATATATTGGGAGAAGTAGATCTAAAACCCTAATCCTTAATGGGCTTGAACTACTATTTGGGCCTTAATTAAAATTCTGCAAATACGACTCTCAATCGATTGAGCCTGATCTTTAATCGATCGAACCAGACAGATTATGAAATCTTCTTCCCGCAACTTGTATGTTCTTGAATCTTGACTTGAATCACCTTGAGCATTGTCTAATAATACCTATAGACTTTAAAATCTATATCTAGACAAGTTTGTGTTCACGATTTACCAATTGTTCTAAACTTTTATAACCTAACAATCTCTCCCTTTGGCAATTCGTGACAAAACTTACATACAAAATGAAATGCTCAAATACAAGAACAACCCAATACAATAAAATGCCCAATTACACATTGTTGCCCAAATTACAATTCAAACTAACTACTAACTATCAGTTGCAAGAATAGAGAGTAGCTTCAAATGAATTAACCTGTAAATTCTTGAAACACTAAACAAACCATAAACGCATGTGTGAAAAATACAAGGAAACCAAAATGATATGAAACTCAATATAAAAACAAAAGTAAATTCTAACTCTCCCCCTAAGTTAGATACATCAAAAAGTTTTTATATTCTCCCCCTTTCAAAAACAATTTCAATTCCCCCTAAACAAAACAAACATGATTCCCACATTTCATCTATTTCTCCCCCTTTTTGTCACGTATTGACAAAGACAACCCAATCAGAAGGTAGACAAAAAACATAAGCAACAAAGAATAAGAGAAAATAGAGAATAAAAGGAACACAAAACAATTCAACTCTATAGAAAATAGAGACATCTCCTCCTATGAAGAGCAACAATTGCCCCTATGAACAACAAAGATTAAAAAACAAACTTTTCTCCCCCTATAAAAATAGGAAAAACAAAACAAGTTTAAAAAAAAAAAAAAGACAGTTTTGGGGAAAATTTAGGAGGTGGGGATAAGTAAACACACACAAACCAAACTTAAAAAAATGAGGATTCACTTGAAGAAAAATATTCTCTCTTTCAATATATGCTAGCTTGACACTATGTGACCCATAAACAGATGGTGCTTGAACTCAAATCAAGTAGAGAAAATATTTGCACATTATTATCCACATATTTCTTAAGAAAAATATTTTCTGTAGTTCACACATAAAAAATAACATATACTAAAATGTACAAAGGACTCAAAAATTAATCAATCAATTTTTAAATCAAGTTGAGTACGTAATTTAGCAAAGTGCATGCATGTTATGTGTGAAAACAATGAGAGATATGACAGCAAAACTGCAATATGGATACAAAAAACAATGCAATGCATGTAAATCTCAAACATAAATGATGCAAAAAAAATTTGGTCAAATACTTAAAAATTGAAAAAATTTCAATTTCAATCGATCGAGCATTGATCGAGTACCACTCGAGTCAAGCAGAAGCTAGAGTTGAAAAATCTAGAAATTTTCGATTGATTGAAAATCACAATCGATCGATCAAAATTCTAGAAAACTGGATTTTTTGAAAAACAGCAAAAGTTTTATGTAGAAAACACTCAATCCAAATAATTTCATGAATGAAATACATGAGAATGAGTTTAAAAGTTTTTCGAAAACAATTTAATTCAACCCAGATCTTCCGAAAACAAGATTTTCACACTTTTTGTCCCCAAAACTCAAACAATGAATATATTTTGTATTAAAATCAATGAACTTTTAATTTTGGATGGCCACAACAAGATCACACACAATATCATGTACTAAGCTTAGTAAAGAATAATTTGTGTAGTGTGTGCAACTAAAATAGCTTGAGATACATGTGAGGTGATAAGTAAATAGTGATCAATCACAATTTCTACAAAATTCATCACATAAGTTTGAAAGTGACTATCACCTAAAGAGTTACATCATATAACTCTCACCTCTCCTAGAAAACAAGCTTGCAATCATGTAAGTTTCTTGATTTGCCTCATAATGTACACACCAATTTTATTTGATTTGAAACTTATTAAGATAGCCGAGATAATGTACACACCATTTTTATTTCAATTTGAATTTTATTATAACCCGAGACTACACCTTATGTTCTTTTTGTGCATGTGTTACACTTTCTCAAGCACAAAATCATATGATATGCACTAAGGTGTTCATGATTGGCTAGTAAACAGTGATGAGATAGTTATTTATACCTTTCTCTTAGGATTTTTTAGTCCTTACAATCAAAAGTATGTGACTTCAAGATCAAGATCATGTGATCAAAAACTATAAATAACTCCCACACAACATTCACTACAAAGCTCAAACTAGTAAAGTGCAATAAAATTAAGCTCATCCAAGGTAAACAAGGTACACAAGCATGTTATATAAAAATACTATGGCCAACCTTAACTACACATCCATGATATGTAATACGAAAGAAATAAAAAAAATTTTAGTTTCAAAAAAATTTTTATGACCAAAACTAAAAGGCACACATTATGCTAAATGAACAATGCAAAAACAATGCATGATAGTGCTTAACTAAGCTATAAAGGGTACACAAATAAGAAATATCAATTTCTTAATTAACCCATGAGTACATGTACAAACTAGTACATACTCATTCAAAATCAGAAATAGATTAGCACTTATGTAACACATACTATTCAAGTTTCTCCACAATGTCAAGCATGTTCCAAATCAAGAGAGAGATATCATAATTTATGTAATCCTCAAGAAAAATAAAACTAGACACAAAATAAAATATTTTTGTCTTTTTTTTAAAAAAAAAAAATTTCGATGTTTTTGGATTTTTAAAAAAAAAAAAAAAAACAAAACAACCTAAGAAAATAAAACAACCAAAAACTAAAAGAAAACATGTCCACAATTAATTGAAAGAATTAAATCAAGGACAAGTAAACAACACTCACCTTAGAGAATCTTTTCCCACCCATATAGCACGAGTCTTCGACTTTGTAGGTGAAAATCCATGAGTAGCAGAGTGTATTTGAGGGATTACACCAATCTTCTGAGAAAGACTGAAACCCTGCAAATTCCTTTCATAAGCCAACAAGTTCAAATTTTTCAAAAGAATATGAAACAATTTATATGGACTTATGGCAGGAGAAATATCATCACATATCCTAGATTGAAATACAAAATTTTTAAATTTCAATTTATGACAATTAGGACGAATGTGATTGGAGACACCACAAAAGTGACAAACATGAACAAATTTAGGAACATTAGTATCCCTAACAACAAATCTAGTCTCAGATTTTGGTTTTGGCCTCAACAAAGAACAATTTGGTCTAATATGACTAACAACACCACAAAGGTGACAAGTAGGCACAAAAACAGATTTATTATACTCTCTAACAGTAGGTTTAGACATAGGTTTAGAAACTTCAGTGTCTACATTAAAACTTTTACCTTTGTCTAACCTAGCAAAATAAGCATTTTCTTTATTATTCCTCTTGAAAGGAGGGATATAAACTTTCTCAATTTTAGGCTTAAGAGAAACGGAAACACTTCTGTTATCAATAGCAGGCTTGATACTAGTCAAATTTTCAATTTTAGCTTTAGATTCAACTAACTCTTGTTCCAAGCTTTTCATCTTCTCATCTTGAGAGGAAATTTGATTTCTCAAAAATTCATTCTTTTTATTAAATTCATCTAATCTAACAACCAATTCCTTTTTTGCAAGATTAGCCAATTTTAACTCTTCCTTGAATTTCTTAGCAATTTTCATAGATTTCAATAATACCTCACGGAGAGTTTTACAGGCATCAATAAGATCAACAGAAACAACAGTGCCCTTTTTATTCAAATCATCACAATCAAAAACAGTAAGACACTTAAAATTATCCATGATAATAGGGATTAAGGATCAACTCTAGGTATAATAACCTAAATCAAGAGCTAATCCGCTCTGATATCACTTGTACGTTTTTAGACCCTTTAAACACAAACAAATTAACCTAGTTGTTTAGCCAAGTGATTAACTTAGGTAAATTATTCAAATCTAGGTTAACACAAGTAAATCATATCATTGAACAATGCGAAAAATAAAGAACACAACGATATGATAACTCAGGAAAACTAAACTTGTAAAAACCTGGGGAGGATTTAACCTAGCTATCCTCAAGGTAAAACAGATCCACTATGAAAGAATTAAAGTTTTACAATAGCGACTTAGACCACTAACAACCTATTGCTACCTCGAGTAGAAAACTTACTACCACGACCACACGATAACTCCGAGTCCACGGATTACTTCTTTCTTGGTCTACAACAACCACAAGTTCTCCTACTTGTGACTTTGAGACTCCATTCAAAGGTTTTGGATCTTCTTTAAGTTCTTTATGCAGCAACTGAAACAACCATCAAGATAGCTCTATGTGTGTGTATAAAGGTAAACACCTCTCAGATCTCACAAAAGATTCATCACACAACTCAACAAAGACTCTAGAGAGCTTTTTGGGTACAAAACCCTAGATCTACAAAAGAGGTACAAGATGCACACTAATCTCTCCCCTAAAAACCTTTTAAAAACGTGCTTATGGTTTCCTTTATATGTTGGGAGAAGTAGATCAGAAACCCTAATCCTTAATGGGCTTGAACTGCTGTTTGGGCCTTAATTAAAATTCTGTAGATACGACTCTCGATCGATCGAGCTTGTTCTTCGATCGATCGAACCGGCAGATTATGAAATCTTCTTCCTGTAGCTTGTATGTTCTTGAATCTTGACTTGAATCACCTTGAGCATTGTTTAATAATACCTATAGACTCTAAGATCTATATCTAGATAAGTTTGTGTTCACGATTTGCCAATTGTTCTAAACTTTTAGAACCTAACAAGTTTAAAAGTGATCAAGAAGGAAACTTTAGGGCTTTCACTGCTATTGCTGTAGTAAGTGAAACTGAGACTACTGATGAGATACCTTCTGATGGGGAACTCTTTGAGAATGTTGACTTGCAAGAGGCTTATAACAAGCTTTGCAAGATTGCAGCAAAGGATGCAATGAGTGTTGATCTAGGGCTGAAAAAAATAAACACCCTTGAACAAGAGAAGAAAAATTTGTTGTTAAAATTGTTTGATGGGAATGAACTCTTAAATTCTATTAAGAATGAAAACATGTCTTTGATTGAAAAAGTTAAAAGTTTAGAATTAGAATTATCTATTGCAAGAGAACAGTTGCATAGGTCTTCTATTTCTAAACTAGATGATATGCTAAATGTTCAAAAATTTGTTTTTGATAAGACAATAATAGGGTTTATTGAGAGTGGTTCTACTTCTGTTGTTCATCCTCCTAAGCTTGTACCTGCTACATCTACTTCTATTGTTCATCCTTCTTTATCTGAAATTAAGGTACCTAAGGAAGAAGTTCTAGTTTCTAGAAGAACTAGGGTAGATCTAAGTGAGTTAAAAACTAAGAATCTTAATCATTCTGGAAGCAAGAAACAACACAAACCTCAGTGGTTTTGTCATTTTTGTGGTGGAGTAGGGCATAAGCTGCCAAATTGCTTTAAGCTGCAAGCTTCAAAGCAAGCATCCAAACAAAAAGTTCCTATGCCAAAAACACAAGATCATATGGCACTTATTCATGAATTGGTAAAGGTTCTTAACCTTTATGCCAATACTAGAGTTGAAATTTGGGCGAATTCTACTAGAAACCCCAACTCCAAGTTTGCATCTAAAAGAGTGTGGATACAAAAGACTTAGTCTTAGTGAGTCTATCTAATATGGTCCTTATGCTAATTCTTTCAATCTCTTGTGACCAAAAATGTTTTTAATTAGGGTTTGCATTTGCATTACATTCATGCATTTCATTCTAGGTTTTCTTTTAACGTTTTTGAGTTTTTATTTAGTAAAAAAAATCTGAAAAAGAAGAAGAGGTTTTTGTATTATACATCTTCAAGATGTGTAATTAAGGTTGGCCTATGAAATTTGCATTTCATGACTGTGTACCTTGTTTAGCTTTGATAAGCTTTATTTTTCTGCACTTTGCTAGTTTGTGCTATGTAGTGCTTATATTGTGTGAGTTGTTTATGATTTTTAAACACATGCTCATGATTTTTAAGTCACATTCTTTTGATTTTAAGGACTAAAAAATCCTAGGAGAAATCTATAAATAACCATCTCACCACTGTTACTCGCCAATCATGAACACCTGTGTGCAAATCATAAAAGCCCTACTCAATAAGGTGTAGCACTTGCATAGCCAGATATTTAAGGTGTTGCTTTCAAAATAAACAAAAAGAGGCAAAAAGGAAAAAAAAAATACAAAGATGAATATGCTTCAAAAGAAAAAGAAAAGCAAAAGAATTAAATAAAAAAAATTGCATGGTTGCAAGCGTATTTTCTAGGGGATGTGAGAGTTATATGATATAACTCCTTAGGTTATAGTCACTCTCAAATGTGGAGATTGCTCACACTGCATGAAACATCTTATAGATAGTGCATGAAGGCACTAAAGCAGTAAAAATTAATAAACTGCAGTAGTTGACCTCTAGATTTGAAAAAATTAGAATGTTTAATAATGAGTCTTTTGACGAATTCTATGCTAAGTTGAATGATATTGTCAATTCTGCTTTTAATTTGGGTGAAGTTTATGAACAACCTAAAATTATTAATTGAGGACTTTAGACCAAAAATGACTGTCATAACTGAAAGTACAGATGTGGACTCCATTCCTGTAGATGAACTTGTAGGATCTCTTTAGTCCTATGAATTTGACTTACCAAAAACTAACAAATCCAAATCTATGGTTTTAAAATCTTTTGATGATGTTGATGATTGTGGAGTTGATGAATGAACTCTCATCTATTGAGATTGCTTATCTTGCCAAGAACTTTAGAAATTTTCTAAGAAATAATAATAGAAGGGCAAGAAATAGAAACAATGTTGACCCTAAGAATGTGAAGAAGAATGACACAACTAAAAATAACAATTCTGAAAAATCAAAAGATAAAGTTGTTCAATCTTCTAACAATTCCTTAGGACAACAGTGTTTTTATTGTCAGGGGTATGGTCATCTAAAATCTGAATGTCCCACATTTTTTAGATCTGAAGGAAAAGCTACGGCTGTCACTTTAAGTGATGATGAAATTTCTGATCATGAGTCTGAAAGTGATCAAGAAGGAAACTTTATAGCTTTCACTGCTATTACTGTAATAAGTGAAACTGAGACTGTTGATGAAAACCCTTTTGATGGGGAACTTTTTGAGAATGCTGACTTGCAAGAGGCTTATAACAAGCTTTGCAAGATTGCAGCAAAGGATGCAATGAGTGTTGATCTAAGGCTAAAAAAGATAAACACCCTTAAACAAGAGAAGAAAAAATTGTTGTTGAAATTGTTTGATGCCAATGAACTCTTAAATTCTGTTAAGATTGAGAACATGTCTTTTATTGAAAAAGTTAAAAGTTTAGAATTAGAATTATCTGTTGCTAGAGAACAACTGCATAGGTCTTCTATTTCTAAACTAGATGATATGCTAAATGTTCAAAAATCTGTTTTTGATAAGACAATATTAGGGTTTGTTGAGAGTGGTTCTACTTCTGTTGTTCATCCTCCTAAGCTTGTACCTGCTACATCTACTTCTTTTGTTCATCCTTCTTTATCTGAAGTTAAGGTACCTAAGGAAGAAGTTCTAGCTTCTAAAAGAACCAGGGTAGATCTAAGTGAGTCAAATCCTAAGAATCCCAATCAATCTAGAAGAAAGAAACAACACAAACCTTAGTGGTTTTGTCATTTTTGTGGTGGAGTAGGGCATATACTACCAAATTGCTTTAAGCTGTAAGCATCCAAACAAAAAGTGTCTGTGCCAAAAACACAAGATCCTATGGCATTTATTCATGAATTGGTAAAGGTTCTTAACCTTTATGCCAATACTGAAGTTGAAATTTAGGCTAATTCTACTAGAAACCCCAACTCCAAGTTTGCATCTAAAAGAGTGTGGATGCCAAAACTTAGTCTTAGTGAGTTTGTTTGATATGGTCCTTATGTTAATTCTTTCAATCTCTCGTGACCAAAAATGTTTTTCATGTGGGTTTACATTTGCAATACAATCATGCATTTCATTCTAGGTTTGCTTTTAACGTTTTTGAGTTTTTATTTAATAAAAAAAAAAAGATCTAGAAGAAGAAGAAGAAGAAGAAGTTTTTGTATTATACATCTTCAAGATGTGTAATTAAGGTTGGCCTATGAAATTTGCATTTCATGACTGTGTACCTTGTTTAGCTTTGATGAGCTTTATGTTTCTACACTTTGCTAGTTTGTGCTATGTAGTGCTTATATTGTGTGAGTTGTTTATGGTTTTAAACACATACTCTTGATTTTGAAGTCACATTCTTTTGATTGTAAGGATTAAAAAATCCTAGGAGAAAGGTATAAATAACCATCTCACCACTATTATTCGCCAATCATGAACACCTATGTGCAAATCATAAAAGTTGTGCTTGGTAAGTTGTAGCACTTGCATAGCAAGATATTGAAGGTGTTGCTTCCAAAATAAATAAATAAAATCAAAAAGGAAAAAAAATACAAAGAAAAATATGCTTCAAAAGAAAAAGAAAAACAAAAGAATTTAATATAAAAAAAATTGCATGGTTGCAAGCGTATTTTTTAGGAGATGTGACAGTTATATGATGTAACTCTTTAGGTTATAGTCATTCTCAAACTTATGTGATTGATAATGTAGAAATTGTGCTTATATTCCATCTACATCACCTTTTGGGTAACTCATACACTTACTAGTTGCACACACCATAAGCAAATCTTTGTTAAACTCTGTACATGTGATTGTGTGTTAATTTTTGTGGCCATCCAAGATTTGACTTCTTGATATGTTTAATACTTTTTGGAGGGTGTGAGTAAAGAAGTGTGTGATGAAATTTTTTTTGACTTGACAAAGAAATTTTTTTTGAAGTGAAAGATTTTTTTTTTTGGAAATCCTTTGGAGTCATTAACATGCATCCCATATCATAAAAATTTGTTTTCCCAATGGTTTTGCAAAAAATTTCCAGTTTTTAAAAAATTTTGATTCTTCAATGTTAGGACATATGTGATTCACTTGTGAGGAACATATGTTACTATGTTATGTAATTGGCTAATCCTTTGACAATACACACTTTACTTGTATTTGGTTAGATTTAGGATGTGTTTAATACTTCAAGAAAATGTGTTTCAAGATCAAGTGTTGAAACCATGCAAGTCTATCCAAGATTCAAGTTCGAAAAGTGTCTGTCATTCTTCCTCGACACCTCTCGACAGCTGCATCTGTCGACACTTTAACTCTTGACACCTCTACTGTCAAGCTTTACTGACCTTTTATATAAAGGTTCAGCGCAATTTTCTTCTCACTTTTCTCGATCTTCTTGGGAAATTTAGACCCCGATTAATAGAATTAACAAGTTTTAAACCCAAGTTGTTAATTAGATTTATTGTGAATAAAACTTGTTAAAACAAACAAACATCAATATCATGTCAAAATTATGCAACAAAAAAAATAAATAAGACAAGATATGATGACCCAAGAAAACCAATGAAACAAACTAGCTTCACAATAAAAAACCTGTGAGGAAACCTTCCCGAAAAGCAATCCACTATAGTAAAGAGAAGTTTCAGATCTAGTACAAAACCTTTATCCCTAGACTTTACAATTCCTGTAGATGAACTTACAACAGAAACCTTTTACCACTTCAAAACCTCTAAACTCTTCAATATATGAATGTCATCCTTTTTGTTGCACGAATCCCAGTACGTGACTAACTCCTTTGCACGAATCCCAGTATATGGCTCATTCACCAACTTGAAGAAGATTGTTGGCTGCAAAGTTCTTCACTTCATCAACAATGAAGATCAAGAAGCACTTGGTTACAAAACCCTAAGGTGCAAAAGACGCAGTAACTTCTTTCAAAGAGAATAAGGCATCGGTTACCTTTTGCATTCGTTCTCCTTGTATTCTCTTATGTGACGGCCTCTAAAATAAGCCTTATATATGTCTAGGGTTATGAGAAAAGAAACCCTACACAAATACAAAATCATGGGCCGAAAATCAGATCTGAAAATCTGAATTCCCGTAACCTCGATAGCTATCTGTAGAGAAGCTGTCGAGTTATTTGTCCAGCTTTAGTGAACAGCTTTTCTTCACTTGTTTCTTGGTCCAATCTTCATGGCTTTAATACTAGACTTGAACAACATGTTTCTTGAAGTATTAAACACATCCTAGATCTACTCAAATACAAGTAAAGTGCGTTTTGTCAAAGGATTGGCCAATTACACAAAATATGTCCTTAACAATCTCCCCCTTTGGCAATCCATGACAAAATCACAACAAACAAATGAGATATGAGAGAAGTCATAAATCAATCAACTCATATTCACTTGTTGAATATAATAAAATCTATCCTAACACAAATTCTTGAAAGACTTTGCAAGAAGAGAGTTTATGGCAAGAAGACTTTGACAACCTGTATTTTTGAAACACTTTAAACAAAACTCATCAAAGAATCTTTGTGTGAAACAGAAATAATAGATTGCATACAAGTAATAAGAAACATGTGTATAAAGATAGAAAAGAAACAACACATGTAAAGGTAGATGAAAAAGACATACATCATCATAAATATATCAAAGATAAGCACAATGTATGTAAACATGGTCACAAGACCGGTGTACACGAAGAAGGAGGTAAGCACTCCCTCTAACAAGATGAAACACATCTCCCCCTTACAGAGGCATGTATTTCTCCCCCTAACATGTAAAATCATAAAAAAAGAAACCACAAAGTCTCCACAATTTCTCCCCCTTTTTGTCATGATTGACAAAGGGTACAATAAGCTAGAAAGCTTCACCCGAGAGACATAAAGATGATCAAGGATGATCAAGGGGGCACAAAGAATCCATAAAAATGTATGAATGTAATGAAAAAAGATGCTATTGATGACAAGATAAAAGAAAGATGCAAAACATGTGAAAAACAATGCATGCAAGAGGATCTTGATCGATCGAGAGGTGTCGAGATGCTATCAAGCCAACCTCGATGGATCGAGAAGCTATCGAGCAGACAGGAGATTTCCTGATCGATCCACCTAGCTATCGGAGGTGTCGAGATTGCGATAAAAAATAGTTTTTCAAGAAGGGAAAAACATAGATAAGAATGCAATCAAGCATGCAACTCAACCAAGGATAATCAAGGATCCAATTAACATTTTAAACCTTCAAAAACATCTCTCAACAACAATTTTTAAGCACATAAATCCCAAAACACACACACACACTAAACAAGTCTAACCAATTTTATATTTCAAAAATAAGTTAAGACAGTTTAGTGAGCAGACATTAACACATGTAAACCTTGCGATGGCCAAATCACATTGTACCTGCACATGTATCAAGAGTAGCAAATAATATTACCTGTTGTGTGTGAAAAACATCGCAAGATTGCATAAGTGTATACATGTTATGACGATTTGAGATATGAGAAAATCACTTTAACTCACACACAATCATAACTGTTTGATGGCGACTATCACCTTCGAGGTACATCCTATAACTCCCACATCTCTTAAAATACACGATTGCAATCATATTTAAAGCATTTTGATTTTTTTGCTTTTTATTTTTTATTTTTTGCATATTTTTCTTTTTAGGCAAATCATGCATGGGCATATACGAGATAGAAAAGAAATATCCAATTATGTTAAGCTTTTGACATTCCAATTTTGCTATACCGAAGCATACAAATGTCATTGAAATTGCACTTTTGCTATGCCGAAGCATATAGATGTCATTTCATGATTGGCAGGCAACAGTGGTGAGATCGTTATTTATGCCTTTCTCTTAGGATTTTCTAGTCCTTCCTGTAAAAAAGAGTGATACGAGTGTTAAGTACAAGAGATCACTTAATCTTACTCATCACAAACAAGAGTCACAAAGCTCACTTGCTTAGTTGTGCATAGAGATGGTTATCTAAGCTACAAGAGATACAAAGTTTAAAAAACTTTGCTTCAATGGCCATCTAAGGTACACAAGTACCAATGTACACAAACACACTATTTTTGTATTTTTCTGATTTTTCAATTTTTATTTTTATTTTGAAAATAAAACAAAACAAAACAAAAACTAAACAACCAAACACAAACGGACAAACAACATGAAAACATGAAAGAAAGATGCATATGCATGAAGGCATGATAGAGAGGTGCAGATGCATGAAAGCATGATTCCAAAGCAGCTAAGAAATCAAGCAAAGTGAGTCCTACTTTAGATAGAAAGAATTAAAGTAGAGGACAAACAGAAAAGACAATTAAGTCTTAGGCTCCTTTTTTACCCACACAGCACGAGTCTTTGGCAGTGAAGATGAAAATGCACGTGTCCTAGTATGTCTACTAAAGGACATAGAAGAATTAGAATTCTCCTGAAATTGAGTTAAAAAGCTCAAAACTTTTAATAACTCTCCAAACAAAGGTGTAGGTCCTTGAGAGAAAACCTGTGACCGTTTGGACACTTGCTTTTAAGGATACAACTTAAAGCAATTAGGATGAATGTGTCTAGAAACACTACAATGGTGACAAACATGAGGTCTAACAAAGGATTTAGAATTAGTCAAATCAGTTTTGGATTTCATACCTTTATTACCTTTCTTAGATTGGGGCATAAAGACAGTCCTTGATCCAGAAGCCGTGGAAGATGAGGGGCCAAAGGAAACAGCATATCCTAAGCCAGTCTTGTCAGAACTAGGCTTTTGAGCACTCAATACCTCATCAAGCTTTGCACTAGACATCCTCTCTATTTGAGTTCTAGCTTGACTAAGCTCAACCTCAAGATTCTTGACCTTCTCTTCTAATGAGGTGTTCTCCACAAAAAAGTCTTAACTAACCTTGTAGTTTCATCTAGTTTGACTAACAGATCAGCTTTTTTAGTTTTTACCTCATTAAGCTCTTTTCTACAAAGATGAAAAGTCTTTTTAGATTTTATAAATTCAATGCATAGCTTATTATAGGCTTCCTGAAGGGTCATCTTCTTGGGTACTTCATCATCAAAAGAATCCTCACTGTCACTAGCACTCTCTACAATCACCTTATCGGTTGAGGTAGTAAAGGCCACAAAATGACCACATTCATCCACATACTCATCAGAAGAGTCATTCTCAGTATCACTCCAGGTAGCAACCAACCCTTTATCTTTTGACTTCTCAGTCTTTTCTTTCATAAAGTAATTTGGACACTATCCTCATATGACCAAAACCTTTGCACTCATGGCATTGGATGAGGGGTTTCTCATTCTTGCCCTTTCCTGAGGATTCAGGTTTCCTAGGAGGTTTGCCCTTATCCTTTTTCCTAAACTGAAGAAGCTTGATAATCTCATCAGTTATGAAGGTTAGATCCTCATCCTCATCATCATCATCTTCGTCTTTATTTTCACTTTCATCTTCATCTTCAGAGTCCTCAATCTCTTCCTCTATACCCTTAAGAGCCAAGTTTCTACTCTTTCCACCTTTCTCCATTAAACCTAATCCCATCTTATAGGTTTGAAGGTTCCCTACAAGCTTAGTCAAAGGAATTTGATCAATGTCCTTCACTTCTTCAATGACAATGATCTTGGCATGGAATCTTTCAGGTAAGGACCTAAGGATTTTCCTAACAATTTTAGATTCTACTATGGATTCTCCAAGGTTGAATGCAGAATTCACAATATCCTGGAGTTTAGCATAGAACTCATCAAAGGTCTCATCCTCCTCCATCCTTATTTCTTCAAAACTACTAGTGAGTCATTGAAGCTTCACAGTCTTTACTGCCTTGGTACCTTCATAGGTGGTCTCAAGAATGGTCCATGCTTCCTTGGCAACTTCTGTGGATGATACTTTCTTGAATTCCTCATTAGTCACCCCACAAAACAAAGCATTCAAGGCCTTACCGTTGAAATTTGCCGCTTTGATTGTTTCTTCATCCCAATCCACCAGCGCTTCCTTTGGCTTAATCCAGCTAACTTCAACAACTTGCCATACCTGTTCATCTAGAGCCTGCAAAAAGACTTTCATACAAACTTTCCAGTACGTATAATTAGTGTCATCAAATACAGAAGGAATCAAAAGAGATTGTCCACGATCCATGACAATAGGGGTCAAGGATCACACTTAGGAAATTAATCCAATCAGAGTGTACCCGCTCTGATACCACTTGTTGGGAAATTTAGACCCCGGTTGATAGAATTAACAAGTTTTAAACCCAAGTTGTTAATTAGATTTATTGTGAATAAAACTTGTTAAAACAAGCAAACATCAATATCATGTCAAAATCATGCAGAGGAAAAATAAATAAGACAAGATATGATGACCTAGGAAAACCAATGAAACAAACTAGTTTCACAGTAAAAAACATGGGGGGAAACCTTCCCGAAAAGCAATCCACTATGGTAAAGAGAAGTTTCAGATCTAGTACAAAACCTTTGTCCCTAAACTTTACAATCCCTGTAAATGAACTTACAACAGAAACCTTCTACCGCTTCAAAACCTCTGAACTCTTCAATATATGAACGCCACCCTTTTTGTTGCACGAATCCCAGTACGTGACTAACTCCTTTGCACGAATCCCAGTACATGATTCACTCACCAACTTGAAGAAGATTATTGGCTGTAAAGTTTTTCAATTTATCAACAATGAAGATCAAGAAGCACTTGATTACAAAACCCTAAGGCGTAAAAGACGCAGTAGCTTCTTTTAGAGAGAATAAGGCATCAGTCACCATTTGCATTTGTTCTTCTTGTATTCTCTTATGTGACGGCCTCTAAAATAACCCTTATATATGTCTAGGGTTGTGAGAAAAGAAACCCTACACAAATACAAAATCATAGGCCAAAAATCAGATCTAAAAATCTGAATTGCTGTAACCTCGATAGATACCTCGATAGCTATCTGTCGAGCCTCATTAAACCTCGATAGATACCTCGATAACTATCTGTTGAGCAGGTGTCAAGCTATCTGTCCGCAGGTGTCGAGCTATCTGTCCAGCTTTAGTGAACAACTTTTATTTACTTGTTTCTTGGTCCAATCTTTATGGCTTTAATACTAGACTTGAACAACATGTTTCTTGAAGTATTAAACACATCCTCGATTTATTCAAATACAAGTAAAGTGCGTTTTGTCAAAGGATTAGCCAATTACACAAAATATGTCCTTAACAGATCTCTCTCTCGACAGAACCGTCCTTTCACCTCCCTAAACACTCTCTCTCACTCCAAACCTCTTTCCAAGCGTTTTTCAAGCTTTTTCAAGTTTTACTCTTCACTTGGTAAGTTTCTTTTCTCTCATTTACATGCATTTCATGTTTGGAAACCTAGGTTTTGGGGTTTTTGAAAATTTTGGGGTTTTTCAAAAGTGATGAATTTCTATTGAAATTTTGGGATGGGTTTTTGCTTAAATGAGTTTGAAATCTCATACATTGCATCACATAAGTATTATAACAGTATTATCATGCATTTAGATGTGAGCAAATTGATTGTGTACTGGTAGGATTGGATTGGGATGAGCCCATGATGCCTTTTATATTGCATGTCATATGTTCATGCATTTCCCATGCATACGTACTCTCTTTTCAATATATTTTGATATATTTGAACTGTTTGGGACTTTTTTGATTGTCTCTCTCTCTCTCCCTCTCTTTTCATTTACGTTAGTCATGTCTATAGCACCTAAACGAAAGTCTGCTCCGTCCCGGAACACTCTTCGTTCCGAGGCATCCACTTCCTCTGATCCTACTCCTTCACATATTCGGTTATGTGATGAGGATGCCCGTAAGGCCTTCTCGGAGAACTTTTCTCGATGAGGCATTCATTCTGAACGCCAAGTCATTTTGGCGGACTTCGCCGACACTGACCTACCCGATGTCATTCACAGTTGGGGTTGGGAGTCACTGTGTGACATCCCGGTCACATGTCCATCCATGCTAATCCAGGAGTTTTACTTCAACATGCATGGATTTGATTTTTCAGTACCTCTCTTTCACACTCGCATTCAAGGTACGCACATTGTTGTCACACCCCAACTTGTTGCGGACGTGCTTCGTGTCCCTAGGGTAGAGTTTCCTGACTACCCTAGTTCTAAGCGTCTGAGGATTGGGTCCAAAGATGAGCTCAAATCTGCCTTCTGTGAGCGCCCTTCTGATTGGGGTGAGCGTCAGTTCACTTACTGTTCGGACTTTGCAAAAGGTCCTCGGTTTTTTAACATGGTTATGACATTCATTCTTCACCCTTTTTCTCACTATAACTCTATCACAGAGCTTCGTGCTTGATTTTTGCTATCCCTTCTAGAGCATCTTACCATAGATTTTCCTTCTCACTTTATTCTGTCTATCCTAGATCTCTATAGGGATTCGACGTCCCGTGATAAGCTCATCTTTCCTTCAGCTATCACGAGGATCTTACACCATTTTTCTATTCCCTTTCCAGCGTCCGACCATTTCACTTTCATGTGTGCCATAGAATACGCTACTGTTAAACGTAGCGAGGCGCAGTATAGGTCGAGGCAGTCTGGGTCAACAGCTCTTCCCTCCCGTTCAACTCCATCCCAATCTACTCCATCCACATCTGCTCCCTCCTCTTCTACGAGCGATGTGTCACTCGGAGACATCATGGCGTAGCTTCAGCGCATGGATGCTCGCCTTGATACACTCTCTACAGAGCTGTATCAGGTGAACATTCGTGTCGGCCGTATTGCACGGCGGCAGGCGGTCATGGGTGGCTTTGTTCCTGAGGCTTCTCCTCCACCTTCAGTGGCTTCTGATTTTGAGGCTGAGGATGATGATGATGGTGATGACGATGATACTTCCGATGATGATGATGATGGAGATGCTAGCTCTACCGATGAGATGTCTAATTAACACTCTTACCCTTTGTCACTCGTGACAAAAAGGGAAGTAGTTTTGGATATGAAAGTAGTCATTCTTAGAGGGAGAGTTAGTATAGGATATTTTTGTTAAGGGGAGTGTTGATATCTGAGGGATGTAGTGAGGATTATTTGTATCTTTTTATTTTCTCTATTTTAGATACATTTATTCTTGTACATGGGTCTTATGACCATTATTGACATACATTGTACTTATCTTCTTTATATGTTGATGTATGTTTCTTTCACCTACCCTTTCATGTGTTGTTTCTTTTCTCCCTTTATGCACATGCTTCTTATTACTTGTGTGCAATCTATTATTTTTGTTTCACACAAAGATGCCTTGATGAGTTTTATTTAAAGTGTTTCAAAAATACAGGTTGTCAAAGTCTACTTGCCATAAACTCTCTTCTTGCAAAAATTTTCAAGAGTTTGTGTTAGGATTGATTTTATTGTATTCAACAAGTGAATATGAGTTGAGCGATTTATGACTTCTCTCATATCTCATTTTTTTTGTTATGATTTTGTCACGGATTGCCAAAGGGGGAGATTGTTAAGACATATGTGATTCACTTGTTAGGAACATATGTCACTATGTTATGTAATTGACTAATCCTTTGACAAAGCGCACTTTACTTGTATTTGGGTAGATCTAGGATGTGTTAAATACTTCAAGAAACTGTGTTTCAAGATCAAGTGTTGAACCCATGCAAGTCTGTCCAAGATTCAAGTTTGAAAAGTGCCCATCATTAAAGCTCGAAAACTAGCCATCTATCAAACCTGAAGAGCTGTTCCAGCCCCGTGGCTTGACAGCTGCTCGACAGATAAGCATCTGTCAAGGTTTATGAAAAATAGAATTTTAGTTCTGTTTTGACTCTAATCCGTGATTATGTGTTTGGGCCTTCTTTTCTCACAACCCTAGATGTATAAAAGGATTGTTTTAAGGGCCGTCAAAGTGGACTCAAGTTGCATAAGTGTTGAGCAAAGTTTTTTCAAGCAAATTGTAATCGGAGACAGAAGTTGCCCTAGTTCATCATTCTTGTGAAGAAGTTGCTGTGTTTGTGTACTGTAAGGTTTTGTGACCAAGCATCTTCTTGATCTTCATCGTTGGGATGAACTGAAGAACTTTGCAGCCAACAACCTTCTCTAGTTGGTGATTGAAGTCGCGTACTGGAATCCAGGCAATTGGTTAGTCACGTACTGGGAGCCATGCATCAAAAGAAGAAATTGTCACTACAGAACAAGTCCAATTAGGTATTGGGGTAAGGGTTCAACTATAAGTTGTTATAAGGTACTGGGATTCCTTAACTTGTAACCGCTTGTTGTGATAATAGTGAAATTTCGGGAGTGGTGACCTTAAAATCACCTGATGGGGTTTTTGCCATGTTGGTTTTCCCCATTCGTAAACAAGTCACAGTGTCAATTTGTTTTCCACTGCACTTAGTTTAATTGGTGATTTTTTTGTACTACCACGCGTTTGCGTGTTAATTTGATTAATTAATAAACTTGGCTAATTAATCAATTAATACATCACAAGGGGTCAATTCGTTTTTGGCCTATCATTAAGGATTCGATCGATCAAACCTGTTTTTCGACCGATCGAAAAGAAAAAGAAAAATCCAGTTTTTAAGGCTTAAACTTTTAGGTTGTCTTGATTCCTCTTTGATTCCTCTCAATCAATCAAATCTGTTTTTACATGTTTTTTTCGATTCTTGTCCCGATTCCTCTCGACCGATCGAAAATCATATTTTAAAAACAAATAGGAATCAAATCATAGTTCTTTAGAGCTTTGTCCTCTTCTTCTTCGATTCCTCTCCCGATCCTTTCTCACTTAATTTTTGTTTTTTTGTTTTTTTCTGAGTCAACGTCTCAAAGGTTTTCTTCCTCAACACCAAGTAAGACTCTTTTACCCTTTTTTTTTTTTAAATTACCTGCATTCATGCATTTTCATTAATTTTTTTTTTAAAAAATTTCAAACTAAAGAGATTTTAGGGTTTTTGCTGATTTTGAGTGTTTTGATCCAATTTGTTGGATGGGTTTTTGTTTATGCATCATATTAACATGATCCTTAGGCTTTAATTTAAAAATAATTCACGATTTCTTCAAAATTTTGAAATTAGGGTTTATGTGTTCTTGAGAAAATTGGGGATATTGTTCAATTGGGATAAATTGATTAAACTTGACTCTTGATATTGCTTAATTGAGTGATTATAACATGTTTTATACTTGCTGAGTTATTCAATTGCTCAATATAAGAATTTCTTAAAATTAGGGTTTTTAAATTTGGGGATTTTGATAAATTTCTAATTTTCTTGGTTAATTTTCAAAATTGAGATGAAATTGAACTGTTTTAAAGCATTAGATCATGAATCATCTGTGTACTAGTGTCATGCATTATATATTTTTTCAAAAATTTTGTGTTATCCTGTCTCTAACTCTATCTGATGCACTCTGCCTTTGGTTTTTTTTTTTTTTTTTTTTTTTTTTTTTTTTTAACCTTAGACATGGCTCCTAAGGTTGGTAGGAAATTCAAAACCAAAGCAAATAGAAACCCTACTTCTTCTTCTTTTTGCCTCTCTTAATGTTTTCTTGAATACTAAATTTGTCATTTTAAATTATCTTGCAGGCATGGAAAAATTGGAAACAAGGTATAGTTTCAAATCTTGTAGATCCCACATTGAAGGTAGGTTCAACAACTAAAATTATGAGATGTATTCACATTGTATTACTATGTGTTCAAGAAAACGTAGCTAATAGACCAAATATGGCATCCGTTATTCTCATGCTTAATAGCTACTCTATTAATCTACCAATACCTTTAGAACCAGCATTTTAATATGAACAGTGGTACGAAATCAAACATTTGCTTGCAAATGGGAGAATGATTCAAGGGTGACGGAATCAAATCAATCTAAAAGTAGCTCTATCCAAGCTTCGATTAATGAGGTGTCAATCATTAAGCTATTTCCTTGCTAGTGTTTAATGAATATGAAATGTAAGACTACTATTTTCCTTATTTATTTATTTTAATTGAAGAATACACAATATATGAGTTATTAATACATTAACAACTTAGCATTCTTTTCAAAACCTGAACTATTTAGTGACCCAAAAAAAATAAAAATTAGGATTTGTTTACTGTATTATGGTGTTTGATTGTCGAAGTCCTCAAACACTATGCTTGATTCACTTTTCCTCATGTGTTTCGCATCCAATGGAAGCTTCTAATGCAAAAACATAGGTCTTAATATGGGGTTTTTTTTAGCCCATCTATATATATATATATATACACATACACACTTAACTCTGGCATTTTTCCTCCTAATTTTAATGATACTAATATTGTGCTTATTCCAAAAGTTAAAGAACCAAAGTTGGTCATTGATTACAGGCCTATTAGTTTATATAATGTTGTTTACAAAATGGCTTCTAAGGCTGTTGCTAATAGGCTTAATAAGATTTTACCCTCTATTATTAGTGATACCCAAAATGCTTTTGTGCATGGAAGGTTAATTACTGATAATGTGATTGTTACCTTTGAGACTATGCATCATATTAGCCAGAAAAAGAGAGGGAAGATTGGGGAAATGGCGCTCAAACTTGATATGAGCAAGGCCTATGATAGGGTGGAATGGGCTTGCATGGACAAACTTATGGAGAAATTGGGTTTTGTGGGGCAGTGGAGAAGGTTAATTATGCGGTGTGTGACTACTATTTCTTATGCCATTAATACTAATGGGCGTCCTAAAGGCCATATTATTCCAACTAGGGGTATCCAGCAAGGTGACCCCCTATCACCTTATCTTTTTTTGTTGTGTGTAGAAGGTCTTTCAGCTTTAATTAAATCATTTGTGGATAGTGGCTTTTGGGAGGGTATAGCTGTTTGTCGTGGTGGTCCAAAGTTCTCTCACCTATTTTTTGCAAATGATAGTCTGATCTTTTGTAAGGCTACTCCAGCTAATTGTGAGTCCTTGCAAAGAATTTTAGAAGTCTATGAGAAAGCTTCTGGTCAACAATTAAACAGAGCCAAAACGTCATTGTGTTTTAGTAGCAACACATCAAATGAAGTCCAAGAGGAGATAAAGTGAAGGTTTGGTACCCAAGTTATTAAACAGCATGAGAAGTATCTTGGCCCACCATCTCTTGTGGGTAGAAACAAAAGGAGCACTTTTAATGCCATTAAGGCCAAGGTGGGTAAGAAGTTGGAAGGTTGGAAGGAGAAAATTCTATCTAAGGCCGAAAAGGAGATTCTTATAAAAGTAGTGGTTCAAGCTATCCCTACGTACACCATGAGTTGTTTTAAAATATCGGATGTCCTTTATGAGGATTTGATGAGTATGACTTGCAACTTTTGATGGGGACAAAGGAAAGATGAAAAGAAGATAGCTTGGCTTAGTTGGAAGAAGATGTGTGAACTGAAGGCTAATGGAGTTATGGGTTTTAAAAAGTTACAACAATTTAATTTGGCTTTTCTTTCAAAACAAGGATGGAGACTTCAAAGTGGTCAAAACTCACTGATGTACAAGGTCCTAAAGGCAAAATATTTCCCACGGTATGATTTTGTTGAAGCTAAAATTGGTAGTAATCCTTCTTACACTTGGCGGAGTATTATGGCTGCGCAACATGTGGTGAAGGAGGGTTTAAGGTGGAGGGTAGGGAATGGGGAACAAATCCAGGTATGGGAGGATAAATGGTTACCATTATCTTCCACGTTTAAGGTGGTGTCTTCGAATACTTTTCTGCATGCTGATACTCAGGTAAGTGAGTTGATTGATTCAGCAATCGCCTATTGGAAGTCCTCTGTCATTGATGCTTTGTTCTTGCCTCATGATGCTAAAACAGTAAAGAGCATTCCTTTAAGCTCTCAGATGCCTGAGGATAGACTGATCTGGGCAATGTCTTCTAATGGTTAGTTCAGTGTGCGCAGTGCCTATTCTTTAGCTATCACTCTTTCCCAAGCTGCTAATAGGGGTGCTAGTTCGGATACAAGTCTGGTTAGGAGATTTTGGAAGCAAGTTTGGAGCTTACCTGTACCACATAAGACACGCCACTTTGTGTGGAGAGCTTGCCATGAGGCTCTTCCTACAAAGGTCAGTCTTGCTCGAAGGAAAGTGGTGCCAGATAACACCTGTGATGCATGTGGGTTGATGGCTGAGTCTACGGGTCATGTGTTATGGGATTGCACTAAGGCACAGGAGGCGTGGTCATGCTCAAAGTTGGTGGGTTTGTCTAATCAGTCCGAGTGTTTTTCTTTCATGGACCTGTTGTGGAAGATGATAATCATTGATTGGGTTGAGGAGGAGAAGGTTGCTAGGATGGTCACCAAACCTTGGGCATTGTGGTTTAATCGGAATGAAATCAAACTCAAGGGTGCAAGGAAGGCTGGCAAGGATGTGGTGAGATGGGTGACACAATACCTGGAGGAGTACTAGTCAATGATTGAGAAGGAGCAATCTACACTGGCGGTGGCTGAGAGGGCTGTGTCTTGGCTACCTCCTTGGGCAAATTGGTTTAAGATTAACATCGATGGGGCTGTGTTTGCATCTTAGAATGCAGCAATTTTGGGTGTTATAATTAGGGATGATAGAGAAAGAGTGGAGGTAGCGATGAGTAAGAAGGTTTTGGTTCCATTGGGTGCATTGGAGGCAGAGGCCAAAGCATTTGAAGCTGGTTTGCTCCTTGCAAAGGACATTGGTATCCAAGATGTTATTTTGGAGGGTGACTCATTGGTTATTTATAGTGCTCTTTGTGAAGCATCCTTACCACCTTCATCAGTAGCTTCGGTTGTGTTGGGGATGATGGATCTGTGCAAGGAGTTTAGGCGGATTGAATTTTCTCATGTTAAAAGGAAAGGCAATAGACCAGCCCATTTATTAGCTAAATATGCTGTAGGCATAGGTGATTTTCTTGTATGGATGGAAGAGAATCTTTACTTTTTTGAGCAAGCTCTTTCACATGAGGTACCCTCTTGATTTTTCTGAATAAAGTTGTAAGTTTCCTATCAAATATATATATATATATATATATATATATATATATATATATAAGCTGAAGCATATCATTTATTGTTATTACACTCTTATTAAGCCACATCAACGACCATGTCATCTACTTATTTCCAACATTTTCTCTCTCCTCTTTAATTATTTTTCTTCTTATTATTTTATGACCTTACAATTACTCTTCCTCCAACATATTTCCTACTTTTACCTTTCTATCTCCCTACTACTCTATACCTTAATCTTACAATTCTCTTATCCCTTCATCTTCCTTTCATTTTGACTCTTCTTCTCCCAATTTTATTTTCTATAAATATTTTCTTTTCTCTTTTCCATTCAATCCATATTTTCCCACACAAAAAAGTGAATTCTCTCTCTCTCTCTCTCTCTCTCTCTCTCTCTCTTTTCTTAAATTTTTAATTCTTTGTTGCACATCTAATTTAGGTTGATGAATTTTTTTTTGTTGAACTCTACTTTGGGTTGATGCATTTGGTTTTATTTTAATTTGTTATCTTTTTTATTTTATTTTTTTTAATTGTTAAATGTTATCCAATGATATTATATAATTATGTAATATTATTCTATTACTTAACATAACTTAGATAATTTTTTGTTTACTATTATACATTTTCTTTTGAGTATTCTTCTACTCATCTTATTTTATATGATTTTGATATTTCTCTCACATTCTCTCTTAGAATATGTGATTAAAAAAATGAGAGAAAATATAAATAATTTAATGATATGGAGGATGTGGCTGAATTTAAATGTTAAATAAA
Source organism: Quercus robur (assembly GCF_932294415.1). Lineage (NCBI taxonomy): Eukaryota > Viridiplantae > Streptophyta > Magnoliopsida > Fagales > Fagaceae > Quercus > Quercus robur. The sequence continues at coordinate 13,564,563 of NC_065543.1, read as the reverse complement.
ATAAGATGAGAAGAAAAGAAAAACAAAAGATATAACGATAAACACAAAATTATTCAAATCTTGCTATGTAATAGAATAATACTATATTCTTATATACTATTTTTAATTCTTTATAATGCAATTGGATAACATTTAACAATCAAAGAGAATAACTGTAATATTTGAATGTGCCTATCAATTATTTAAGTAATATCAATTGTAAATTTGTAATGAGATTTGATTAACATGACAATCTCCTTAAGGGAATGAGAAATTTAAATAATTAATTTGGAACTTAAAAAAATTTAGTTGTAGAAATAAAAAAGGAAAACATAGCACACTATAACGAAAGTTTGAATAATATAGATCACTTGAAAAAGGAATAATATCGCTTATATATAAAAAAGAATAATATCAATTAAATACACCAATTTTTTTCCCAAAAAAAAAAAAACAAAACTCAAAATAATTGAATGATATATTTGTAGAAATAGAGAGATGAAAAATATTTTTAGAAATAGTGCGGGTCTGCGATTATTTTATATCACATTACAAAATAATTATATATTCCCATACATACCGTAGGTCTGTGATTAGTTACTAATAATATTGCTCTCATGGTATAATAATATTCTCCTTCTGCATCTACCAAAGAGTCCGGAAGTCAAGGGAGAAACCAAAAAGTCACATAATTAGTTTGTTGTTATCCTAAAAGTTAAATTTGAATCATCACAAAGAATTAGCAATCAAAGTCTAGATTTATTTTTTATTTTTTATTTTTATTTGATGAGAAGCTTATGAGTTAAATTTTATTTAAACTGAAATAGAAACATTTAGATCATGAGCAATAACTACTTCTAAAAAAAATCATCAACCTATTTTTCATTTGTCCTTTCTTTTTCCTAGTTTATTTTTATCAATCATTTGGTAGTCTGGACCAGAAACTCTTGTTTTTATCGATAATTTGGATGAGGTTTAGGACTCCCTATAGTACAATTTAAAAGAGGGGAAAAGAAGTGGCAAAAAAACGCCTGATTGATATGTTATTTTTTGGACTCAATCAAGTAGTCTAATTATTATGTGTTAAAAACAAGTCTAACAATTTGTTCATTTAGTTGGACTCAAATTAGAACACAAAGTATAACAAATATAAATATATATATATATATATATATATATATATTTAAATCATATGTCTATGTATCGTATGATAAAATATGATTCATACGATACACACCTAAGGATCATATGATTTATAAGCACTTTGAATGTTCAAATAGTGTGTAAAACATCTATGAATGTTTAGACCCCCAATTTACAAATTACCAACACAAGCTTATAATCAAACAATATATGTGCGGATATGAAAATAAGCTAAAACAGAATTGGTTAAACAAACTAAACCAAAATTAATCACAACCACAGCAGTAATTAAAAGGCAAAGATTAAGGGAAGAGAGATGCAAACACAAAGACAACATAGCGATGTGTTATCGAAGAGGAAACCAAAGTTCTCGGCAAAAAACCTCTCCATTACCCTCCAAGCGGTCAATAATCCACTAGAGAATAAAGTTGGGATACATGAATAGCAGAAGACCCTCCAAGCCTAATCTACCCAGTGCACCTAAGCCCTTCAAGCTTCTTGCTCCAACAGGATTACTCTGAACCTTGTCTTTTCTAGCTTACCGGATCCCGCAATAGCCCATTGCATCAACCAAAATGAATTGATCCCTTTTGAACTGCTTCCCAAGCACCAAATAACCTCCTCACAGATATAGGTATGGTGAGATAAGGATTTAGCTAATGTACCTCTCAAGGATGTAACAATGGAGAGAGTGAGAGTAGAGGAATTTGGAGAATCAAAGGATGAAGATTATGGATGAGTCAATCTTGTTTTTCTTTAGGGTTTCTCTCTCAAAATTCTTTCTGGAAGCTCTCTATATTTCGTGGGTATAAGGGTATTTATAGTAGGGTGTGTATAGAATTCAGAGTCAGTTACAACCAAATAGAGTGTTCTGGCGACTCAAGCTCGCGACTGGAACGAGTCGCAAGTTTGAGTTATGAGCTAACTGCCTGGCTAGACTAGAAGTTTTGTCCTGTAGTGCAATAGCTGGCATGACCCTTTAGCTCCTCTGCATGCTTCACATGTGTGCCACCTTTGGCGACTCGCCAGTCACAAGCTAGTCGTGAGATCCAATCATGAGGCTCTTCTTGAGTGCACACTCTTGAGCTTTTCATCACTCTCTCACACATTACCCTTACATGATTCCCATCTAAATACAGGGTTTCTAAATGCTGAATTACAAAAAAATTTGGGACAGAATAAAGCCAACAAAATGATTGAATAAATTCAACCTTACAATCTCCCCCTTTGGCTATTCCGTGACAAAACCCTAAAACAAGCTCTAGACCGAACATATGAGTTGGGAATAGTTGAACAAAACGCATTCACACCTAACTCTAGATTCCGTGAAGCTCTTGAACCATACAGACAAGTATTTCCTAAAAACAAGAACACAATATGATCAGTGTAAGCAAAAAACTTGAAATGCATATGAAGCAAGCACAATGCAATCAAGCAAAAATGAATGAAGCAATAAAGCATGGCTTGACCAATAATGAACAATCACTATAAATAGTGACCACAATGATCATTCGTACAAGGAATGAACATTCGGACATGCAAGCTAATAAGCTCAATGCAAAATATCATTTGCATGTCCAACACTCAACCAATACAACAACACAAGGTAATTGCATCAAGGATATAAAATCCAACAAGGGAACAAAAGTGATGTACTTAAAGAAATACATAACATTAACAACAAGTACTAAGCTACAAAGCATTGGTACAAAATAAAAACATTTTAAATAGCTAAGCATAATCATAAACTATGAGCAAAGCAAAAACATAGTTAATATAACACAAATCATGCATGAATCATAGGAGCTGTGATGAACTTGGAACATATATACTTGTAACTTTAAACACTTGCACAAAACACATTAAACTCTCAAGATAAAACAAGTAATAAAAGGACAAGTATAATGTAACAAGTAAATTGCGATCAAGTAAACATGATGTGAAACATGTGAGCAACTTGATCATATACCAAAATAGTCATATAGAAATGGCTAAAATGATCACATAGCAAAGCAAATGATTGTCTGAACATGCATTCAATGAAGCACAATAGCATAAGAATGTATGCATGACCAACACACAAACATGATGCAATGAGAACAACAAAACATAGATACTAAACATATCTCAAAGCACCAAAAAGCAAATAAGAAAACAAACATAAAGAAAAAAACAAACAAATCAAAGTTTTCTTATTAATAGAATGTCTTCTCCCCCTTGGTAAATGCATCTCCCCTATGGAATATCTCTCCCTCTACAAATGTGCACGAGAAATAGAATTTCTCCCCATAAGAATGTGCACATAAGTCATATAGAAATGACAAAACTTTCTGGTATACTAATCTAGAGTATACACTCCTCTTTTTTTGTAATGATAGACAAAGGGTCAAGGAGAAAAGAGGGTAAAAGATGAAGGTATGAACAAGGATAATGATGCATAAGGGGTGCAAAAGGAATGAGAATTGAAGCTCAAACAAAAGACAAAACAAAATGCTACAAATTATAAGGTAAATATAACATGCTAGGATGAAGAGACAAGGTATAAACCAATGCATGGCAAAGATAGCAAGTGTGTGCAAGAGGTGGCTATGTGCAATGCATGACCAAAGCATGGAAAATGCACATGTGGAGCAAGGTGTATAAAATACACAACCAATGAACCAAACATGTTCCTAATGAGGAAACATGAGAAACCCCAAAGTTTGGTACTCATTGGAGTCCAAACAAGTGAGAAAATGCCTAAGAGACATTTTATCAAACACCTAGCGTGCACACTATGAACAACAATGTGAAACAATGCATGAACATTATGAAATTCACCCTTAATACATGTTTTTTTTGCCACAAGGGGCCAACATCCAAAGCAAATCATTAAAAGAAACCAATCCCATACAAAAATTTGACAAAAAAGAATAAGACCAACCCCTATAATAAAAATCCCAACCAAGAGCACAAAATTCTCCAAAATATAATCTAAGGATTCAAATCAATGAAAAAAGTTTAAAATTACCTCAGAGATGTTAATGGAATGAAAAACTATTCAAATTGACTGGGTTTTGTTGTAAAAATATTAAAAGAGGGGTTTAAGAGAGGATGGGAGAGGTTTAAAACAGGTTTCCCACGAAAAACATTTTAAAAAGCTGTTTCTGGGAGTTTCGCAACTGGGTGAGTCGCGAAAATTTTCGCGAGAACTCGTGACTTGCGTTACGCGACTGGCAAGTCGCGAGATGAGTCGCGAAAATTTTCGTAAGTCGCGAGTGAGTCGCGAAAAACTCTGACACATGTTTTTCAACACAAAACATGTTTAAAACAATGAAAAACAAAGTAAGCACAAAACATGAACACAAAGAGTGATAAAAATCACTTCCAAATACATATAAAATGATCAAAAATCTTTTTGGTTTGATCCATATATAGATGAGCACACACACATCACATTTAAACAAGTACAATTGAACAAATGAATAAGGCATTCATTGAACATTAGGTATGTGTGTTGTGTGTGTGTATCAAATGTGGAATAGTCCTTAGTCTAGAGTGAAGTTTCAATGATCAATTCAATTAAGTCATACACAACTAGTACTAAATCAAGCCGTCTATCTCAATTATAGAAATAAACATATATGACCTTCCATAAGAAAATGATTACATATCTTTGAAGCTTTTCATTTGACTTCTTTACAATTCATGAAATTTGATCATTTTGAACTATACATCTCTTTTAAGATTGATGCCTGAAATTTTTGATATTTCAAATTGATGAACAAGCCTTTGGCTTTTGGGCATCATACATTTTCATATAAGTCGCTTTCCCTTTTTCCTAGTTGAATATTAGTATGTGCGACAGCTTTTGCAGCTCATTATCTCTTTTCATTTTGAGATTTACATTTGTTGAACTCTTTAAGCAAAAACAAAAAAAAAAAAAAATGTGGGAAGATATATAGGCACAAATTTATGCAAGTATCAAAACTATTGACCAATCATTCATGATAAGCTTAAAGATCAATTTACAATAATCGTACATAGATTTCAAGATTTCTCCCATAACGATATAAGTGCATAAAGAACAAGCTAAGCTCGTAAATGTATACAACCATTTGTACGAAGGTACAAGACAAAACATGCATGTGACATGTGCCCAAACATATACGATCAAACTTTTTGAATTTTTCACTTTTTATGTGGTTTTGGATTTTTTACTCACACAAAACTAAAACATAAAAGTAAGATCAAAACAAAACAATGTATATAAAAAAATGCAAGATGCACGAAATGCATGAAAAAATGACATTCAATGCATGAAGGGTCCTACACAGATCGAAAGAATTAGATCAAGGACCAAAAGAGCAAAAGCTCAACCATAGGAACCCTTCCTCATCCAAACACAATGATTGTTTGGAATGAGTGTCTCATGAGAAGTGAGACAAGGGTTAGAAGAATAAGAACTAGAGATGCACATAGACAAGGAGTTAAAAGCATTAAACACTTTCTTTAACAACATGCTATTTTCACTCAAAACCGGTTTACCCTTTTTAGCACAACTTCCAAGAAGTTCAAGTTTCTCTTTTCTTTTGATTCTTTTAAGAGTATGAAACTTAGAGCAATGAGGTCTTAGATGACCAAAAGCACCACAATGGTGACAAACAATGTGTTTAGGTCCACTAGGCTTTTTGGGAAGGGATCTAGCAACATGGTTTTGTTCTCTCTTCAACTTATGACATTGAGGTCTTATATGACCAATCACACCACAATGGTGGCAAGTTAGAACAAACTTAGATCCATCCAAAACTTTAGGTTGAGATCTAAACGGAGGCTTTGACTTAATAGCCTTTCTCTCCACCTTTTGATTTCTTTTATGTGGAGGAATGTATACCGATTTGTCCTTTGAGATAGAACACACAATAGGCATAAAATCGGGTATCACAACATGATTGCAACAAATATTTTCATTCTTTTTGGCAATGGGTCCAGCAATCAAACACTTGGCATGCATCTTAAGAGATTCATTTTCACATTTTAGCTCATCAACAAGTTTGTTAGACAAAACAAGTTTAGCATCCAAGTCCATATTCAAACATTCAAACTCTTTTAACTTTTCAAGAGAATTTTCAGCAAGTTTCTTATATCTTTCAACTAATTTGTTGGATTCATTGAGCTTAGCAATCAAATCATCATTTTCACAAAATAACTTGCTCAAATCCTTATTAAACTTATTAACCTTTTTCTTCAAGAGTTTGATGTTAGGAATATCAACAACATCCAAGGATTCATGTAACATAGCATCACAATCATGAGGATTATCACTCATAGAGCCATTTTCACAAACATGTGGCATGTTACATTCATTAACATCCAAAACATGCAAAGAAGCATACAAATCACTATCCATGGCAAAAAAAACACAAAGGGTCAAGGAACACACTTAGGTATTTAAATAACAAAAAATGTACCCGCTCTAATACTAATTGAATGTTCAAATAGTGTGTAAAACACCTATGAACGTTTATACCCCCAATTTACAAATTACCAACACAAGCTTATAATCAAACAATATATGTGCAGAATATGAAAATAAACTAAAATAGAATTGGTAAAACAATCGAAACCAAAATTAATCACAACCACAGTAGTAATTAAAAGGAAAAGATTAAGGGAAAAGAGATGCAAACACAAAGACAACACAGCGATGTGTTATCGAAGAGAAAACCGAAGTTCTTGGTGAAAAACCTCTCCGCCGCCTTCCAAGTAGTCAATAATCCACTAGAGAATAAAGGTGAGATACATGAATAACAGAAGACCCTCCAAGCCTAATCTACCCAGTGCACCTAAGTCTTCCAAGCTTCTTGCTCCAATAGGATTACGTCGAACCTTGTCTTCTCTAGCTTACCGAATCCCACAATAGCCCATTGCATTAATCAAAATGAATTGGTCCCTTTTGAACTGCTTCCCAAGCACCAAATAACATCCTCACAAATATGGGTATGGTGAGATAAGGATTTGGCTAATGTACCTCTCAAGGATATAACAACGGAGAGGGTGAGAGAAGAGGGATTTAGAGAATCAAAGGATGAAGATTGTGGATGAGTCAATTTTGTTTTTCTTTAGGGTTTCTCTCTCAAAATTCTCTTTGGAAGCTCTCTACATTTCATGGGTATAAGGGTATTTATAGTAGGGTGTGTATGGAATGCGAAGAGTCAGTTACAACCAAACAGGGTGTTCTGGCGACTCGAGCTCGCAACTAGAACGAGTTGCGAGTTTGAGTCGCGAGCTATCTGCCTGGCCAAACTGGAAGTTTTGCCCTATAGTGCAACAGCTGGCGTGACTCTTCAGCTCCCCTGCATTCTTCACACGTGTGCCACCTTTGGTGACTCGCCAGTCGCGAGATCCAATCGAGAGGCTCTTCTTGAGTGCACACTCTTGAACTTTTCATCACTCTCTCACACATTACCCTTACATGATTTCCACCTAAATACAGGGTTTCTAAATGCTGAATTACAAGCAAATTTGGCACGGAATAAAGCCAAAAAAATGATTGAATAAATTCAATCTTACACACTTCTAATATGCTTTTACGATATGAAATTTTTTGTACATGACATGATATGATATTTATCGTAAGATACACAAAAACTATATTTGTATATATGATATCTCCTCCACTTGTAAAAAATGGGTGGTTGTGGGCTCCATGTGTGATTATACAAAGTGATTGTTACACTGTGTGTAATAGATTTTACCTTCCTTCATATGTGTTCTCTTTTTTTTTGTTTTTCCTCTCCAGGATACTGTTTTTTGATGAACAAATAATTAATTTTGTTCCCTGAAAATATCATTTGTTGTGCTGGGTATTCCTCTCTCACCCTGAGCCCAAACTAATTCCGGCTTATAAGATGGACTGTTTATGGCCAAATCAATGGCGGGTGAGGTTTAAGACTGCCTATATATAGTACAATTTAAAAGAGGGGAAAAGAAAAGAAAAAGTTCTAAAGTTCTACTACTAAGGCCATATTGATAGTTTGCTGGAGTTTTTGCGATTATCAAATTCAAAACAATATGTTTCAAGCTTGGCGGGCTAAAAGTTTGTTAGTAATAAAATTGAAGTACGTGTGGCTTCATGGAGAAAATGGGTGAAGAATAGTTTATGAGTTCTTCTAGTAGCAATGTAGGAAAGTTGTGGCAATGCTTGTGGTATTAAAATCTTTTATTGTTTATATAGGTGGAAAATGTTGAAATAGAATGAATATCAGTGAGCATATTTCAAGGGAAAAAATCTACAGAAAATCAAATTATTGAGGCTTGTAATTGTAAAGCTGTAATGTTTACAAGCTTGTTTTATATAAATAAGTACGTATTTTGGAGTTGGATAAAGAAAACAAAACCAATTTATCTATGTTTCTATCATCCTGAAATTTCTAGTGGTCCCTTGTAGTTGTAGTAGATAATGATTTCGGTCCAAGCCATTGATACAAGCTGTTCAAAAGTTATCAGCGTGAATTGTGTTACTGTGGCAAAAGTGAAGTACAATTATGGTTCTTTTATTTGACAATAACCAGTACGGTGGGTGAGATTTAGGACTGCCCAGAGGCCATAGCACATTTGACCAGGAATTTGAAAGAAGGCATTAAAAAAATACTATACAAATTTTCCCATTAAAAAAGGTACAATTTTTTGTTATGAATATTAAGAATTCGAAATGATTAAATATATATATATATGTTATTTAATAATATATCATAAGTGATTTGTTAAAGTAACCTCACCTTTTTTTCCTTTCTTTTTTCTCTCTTACAGCACAAAATAATATTTGTGTTTTTTTTTTTTTTTTTTGACAAGAAAATCTTCATGTGCCGATGAAATTTATATCAAGGGATTTATATTAAAATACTTTTGAATGCATTTATTCTAAATCCTCGACCCCAAATGCAATCTTGAAAAGGTAAAACAGATAATTTTCATGCTATTTGAGAGAGTGCCAAGACAGTACTCAGACAACCTTTTCAGCTAAAATTCACAGCTCACAAGCTTGTCCAATTGAAGAATACAATCAATAGGATTGTGTTAACGGGCACCTGTTGTGTTAACAGACACTGTAAGGTGCCCGATAACGACACATTTTCTGGCTTAGGGAAGGATCAGCATCTATCAAAATTTTCGGCCAACATCTGTGGGAAATTCCCCCAATGGCATTGACTGTTACCTGTAAAAATAAAGTTCAAGTAACTCAGGGGTAGAAGTAGGTATGTGTTGTGGTTTTTTGGCTCTGCAAAAAGAGGTCTAACTCATGTCCCACCTGTGAAAATGACTAGGCTCAGTGCGTGGAAATCCAAGCAGAGCAAGTGTGGTTCACAAAATGTGAGAAGGAAATCAGTGCGCCGACCTTTCCGCAAGAAATGTATATGCTCAAATGGCTCTCAAGTAGCGCGTGAATTGATTTCATTATGGTTTTTGATATTATTTATAAATATTATTATACTATTTTATTTTTATTTACAATAATTTTAATAAAAACATTTTAACTTCAGCGAAATAAAACATGAGTGCCAATTCTACGCCCATCAAACAAAGGCCAAACGTGTGGGACACGCTGAACGTGAAGAAGAAAATTGGCTGAAAAAAAGCAAAGCCATTCTGCTTTTGATTGATGCTTTTTGAGTCTTTTTTTTAGGCTTTTGAGTGATGCTGTTTCTTCAGTATGTTCCACGCGCCTAAAAGGTAACGCCCGTACTTTGATAGAAGAATTTAAGTAATTTTCGTAATTTTTTGAAATACGTGTGAATAAAAAAATGTATAAAAATATATATAATGTTGTTTAAAAATTGAAAATATGTAGTTTAGATAGCCTACGAAATAAGACCTCAGTCACCAGGAAAGTGATGCTGGCTTTTGAGTATTTTCCAATTACCTCTTTAGTGAGGTGTTTTTTTATCAAGCGTGGGCTGGACCATAGGAGGTATGTGCACTCTACAAAATGCCTATATCAATGTGATAACTTTCTTCGCCTGAAATCTTGCGGTAATTTTATGTAAAACATGGAAAATTCACGAGTCTCACCGTATTATTTCAACTAAATTTTACCTTTATCTATAGTATGTTTAGTAAAAATTTTTTAATGTTTGCAAAATAAGCAGATTCTAAATAAACCCTAAGTGTCCATTTAGATAGCTTATTTTTTGTCAGCTTATTTTACTATTGAACTTATTTTTGCTACTATTTATAGGCTTTGCTGCACTTTTTGATACTATTGATGGCTCTACTATACTATTTCAATTAACTTTTACATTTATCTACAATACTTTTAGTAAAAAGTTTTCAGTTTCAGCAAAATAAGTAGATTTCAAACAAACCCTAACGACGCCACTATACTATTTCAACTAACTTTTACCTTTATCTATAATACTTTCAACAAAGTTTTCAGTTTCAGCAAAACGTGTGCATATGACTCTAAATTAAAAGGCTAACTTATTTTACTATTCAACTTATTTTATTATGTATAGATTTTACTGTATTTTTTGATAGTATTTATGAATTTCATTATACTATTTTTAACTAACAATTACTTTTATTTACAATAATTTCAAAAAAAAAATTAATTTCAGTAAAGTAAGGATCCCACACAAAAGCCAAGCGTGTGGGACACGCTGAACGTGAAGAAGAAAATTGGCTGAAAAAAAGCAAAGCCCTTCTGCTTTTGAGTAATGCTGGCTTTTGAGTGATGCTATTTCTTCAGCATGTTCCATGCGCCTAAAAAGTCAGGAGATGTTTGGTGTATATGTTTGAAAATACGTGTTTTGTTATTTGAAAACATGTGTGAAAATATGTGTGGGTGAAAAAATGTATGAAAATACATGTTATGTTATTTAAAAACTGAAAAATGTGTGTTTGAATAGGTGTACCAAACACTAGTCTCCAGGAAAGTGATGCTGGCTTTTGAGTCTTTTCCAATTACCTCATTTGTGAGGTGTGTTTTATCAAGCGTGGGCTGAACCATAGAGGGTATGTGCACCATCTCTCTTAATACATTTGACATTAAGTGTTTGTTTGGCAAAAATTATTTTTGCCAACTTATTTTACTATTTAGCTTATTTTTGCTACTATTTATGAATTTCACTACACTTTTTGGTACTATTCATGGCTCTCACTGTACTATTTCAACTAACTTTTACCTTTATCTATAGTACTTTCAGCAAAAAGTTTTCAATTTTAACAAAATAAGCGGATTCCAAACAGACCCTAAGTGTCTATTTGGATAGCTTATTTTACTATTCAGCTTATTTTTGCTACTATTTATGGGTTTTACTGCACTTTTTGATACTATTCATGGTCCCACTATACTATTTCAATTAACTTTTACTTTTATCTACAATACTTTCAGCAAAAAGTTTTCAGATTTAGCAAAATAAGTGGATCCTAAACAGACCCTAATGACCTCACTATACTATTTCATCTAACTTTTACCTTTATCTACAATACTTTCAGCAAAGTTTTCAGTTTCAGCAAAAAATGTGCGTATGTTTTAAATTAAAAGGTCAGCTTATTTTACTATTTAACTTATTTTATTATTTATAAATCCTACGGTACTTGTTGATACTATTTATAGATTTTTTTTAGAGAGTTTCAACCTATAACGTCCGTTCTCAATGATAGCTCTTTATCATCAGACCAAGACACCAATCAGCTTTTTGATGTAGGTGGGGATTGAACTCCAGATCTCTTATACAATCATCAGAGACTTTACCAGTTGAGTTAACTGAAACTTACTAATATTTATAGATCTCATTGTACTATTTTAGCTAACTTTTACATTTATTTATAATATTTTTAAGGAAAATTTTAATTTCAGTAAAATAAGATTCCAAACAAAAGCCAAGCGCGTGGGACACGCTGAACGTGAAGAAGAAAATTGGCCGAAAAAAAGCAAAGCCATTCTGCTTTTGTGTAATGCTTGCTTTTGAGTCTTTTGAGGCTTTTGAGTGATGCTGTCTCTTCAGCATGTTCCACGCGCCTAAAAAGTCAGTCTCCAGGAAAGTGACGCTAGCTTTTGACCTTGAGTCTTTTCCAATTACCTCATTAGTGAGGTATTTTTTTATCAAGCGTGGGCTGGACCATAGAGGGTATGTGCACCCTACAAAATGCCTATATCAATATGATAACTTTCTTCACCTGAAATCTTGCGGTAATTTTATAGAAAACATGGCAAAAGTTTGTTCAAGACTTATCTTCCTGTCAGCCATTTGCGTGTTCTTTGCTCAAGCCATTTTTGATGATAAGCCAGACTTCAAATATAGTTTTGTGTGTTTAGACAAGGGTAACTACACCAGTAATAGTACCTACAAAGCAGACCTCAATCATCTCCTCTCCACCCTCACTTCCAACACTGAAATTGACTATGGGTTCTACAACTCTTCTTATGGCCGAGACCCTGACAAAGTATATGCAATTGGACTTTGTCGAGGAGATGTTAAGCCAGATGAGTGTCGTACTATTTATAGATCTCATTGTACTATTTTAGTTAACTTTTACATTTATTTATAATAGTTTTAAGGAAAATTTTATTTTCAGTAAAATAAGATTCCAAAAAAAAGCCAAGCGCGTGGGACACGCTGAACGTGAAGAAGAAAATTGGCCGAAAAAAAGCAAAGCCATTCTGCTTTTGTGTAATGCTTGCTTTTGAGTCTTTTGAGGCTTTTGAGTGATGCTATCTCTTCAGCATGTTCCACGCACCTAAAAAGCCAGTCTCCAGGAAAGTGACGTTGGCTTTTGACCTTGAGTCTTTTCCAATTACCTCATTAGTGAGGTGTTTTTTTATCAAGCGTGGGCTGGACCATAGAGGGTATGTGCACCCTACAAAATGCCTATATCAATATGATAACTTTCTTCATCTGAAATCTTGCGGTAATTTTATGGAAAACATGGTAAAAGTTTGTTCAAGACTTATCTTCCTGTCAGCCATTTGCCTGTTCTTTGCTCAAGCCATTATTGCTGATAAGCCAGACTTCAAATATAGTTTTGTGTGTTTAGACAAGGGTAACTACACCAGTAATAGTACCTACAAAGCAGACCTCAATCATCTCCTCTCCACCCTCACTTCCAACACTGAAATTGACTATGGGTTCTACAACTCTTCTTATGGCCGAGATCCTGACAAAGTATATGCAATTGGACTTTATCGAGGAGATGTTAAGCCAGATGAGTGTAGTACTATTTATAGATCTCATTGTACTATTTTATCTAACTTTTACATTTATTTATAATAGTTTTAAGGAAAATTTTAATTTCAGTAAAATAAGATTCCAAACAAAAGCCAAGCGCGTGGGACATGCTGAACGTGAAGAAGAAAATTGGCCGAAAAAAAAAAAAAGCAAAGCCATTCTGCTTTTGTGTAATGCTTGCTTTTGAGTCTTTTGAGGCTTTTGAGTGATGCTGTCTCTTCAGCATGTTCCACGCGCCTAAAAAGTCAGTCTCCAGGAAAGTGACGCTGGCTTTTGACCTTGAGTCTTTTCCAATTACCTCATTAGTGAGGTGTTTTTTTATCAAGCGTGGGCTGGACCATAGAGGGTATGTGCACCCTACAAAATGCCTATATCAATATGATAACTTTCTTCACCTGAAATCTTGCGGTAATTTTATGGAAAACATGGCAAAAGTTTGTTCAAGACTTATCTTCCTGTCAGCCATTTGCCTGTTCTTTGCTCAAGCCATTATTGCTCAGCCAGACTTCGAAAATAGTTTTGTGTGTTTAGACAGTAAGGGTAACTACACCAGTAGTAGTACCTACAAAGCAAACCTCAATCATCTCCTCTCCACCCTCACTTCCAACACTGAAATTGACTATGGGTTCTACAACTCTTATTATGGCCAAGTCCCTGACAAAGTCTATGCAATTGGACTTTGTCGAGGAGATGTTAAGCCAGATGAGTGCCGTAGTTGCCTCTATAACACTACAAATTTTCTCATACAGCATTGTCCCAATCAGAAGGAAGCAATGAGACAGGATGAGTATTGCATATTACGGTACTCGTTCCGCAACATATTTGGGATCATGGAAGATCATCCTGTTTACATTCAACCTAATGTTAATAATCAATCTGGCAATTTGGATACTTATAATCAGTTCCTCAGGTCCCTGTTGAATGGCCTAAGAAATCAAGCTGCAGCAGGTGGTTCTCTTCGAAAGTTCGCAGAAGCAAAATCTACGGGAATAAACAACAAAACACAATATGCACTTGTGCAATGCACACCTGATTTGTCTCAAACAGATTGCAGTAATTGCTTGCTTTCGGCATTTGGACAGATTCCTCTTTGTTGTGATGGTAAGATAGGTGCGGTAATTTTTACACCCAGCTGTAATTTTCGGTATGAGGAGTACACCTTCTTTGGCCCCGTAGCTGATATTGCACTACCATCGACCAATACCTCCGTAGCTGATATTGCACCACCATCAATCAATACCTCTGCCGCAAAAGGTACTTTTCCTGCATAATTTCTCAAGTTTCGAAACTAACTAGAATATTATATAACACTTGAAAATTTTTGTGTGAACATTAATTTTTATGATTTTTGCAGGAAATGATGGTAACAAATCTCAAACGGTAATCATAGTTGGGTCCATTATTGCTTTTGTAGTAGTAGTGGTACTAATAATAATCTTCTGCATCTACCTAAGAGTTCGGAAGCCAAGGGAGAAACCAGAAAGTAAGTTAATTAATTGGTTTATTGTTAAGAAAGTATGAAACCACTGCGGAATTTTATTAAAAAATCTTATAATATGACGAAATACTTATATAAGATAAACTAGACATTAACTCATGCATAGACAAACTATTAAAAGTGATATCTAAAAGACATAATTTGCAAAATTATGGTCGTAGGATGTATTACAATTCATGTAATATAAGTATTTTCTAAAATAAATACTAAATAAACACTTTTTTCTACATATTTTATAACACTATTAGTCATGTAAATTTTCTAACATAAAAATTGATAAGTAAGAGCGTAGAGATTTTATTTTTTTAATAATTCAATAGTTATAATAGGAGTATATTTTAACATAAAAAGCAAACAAAAGCCGTTTTCATGAAAAAATTTGGTTTGGTTTGATTTTTTTTTTATTTTTTTTATTTTTATAGAGAAAAATTGCATTAAGTTTTATTGGGTCTGAATTCTAAACAGTGAAAAGAAACCATAAACAGTCAGACACAAAATGAAATAAAATCTTTTCAAAACAAATATAGAGAAAGACATTAGTTTTGTATACAAACGTTAAAGCCAAGATCCACATACACAAACAAAAAAAAAAAAAAACAAAAAAAAAAAAAACAAAAAAAATTGAAATAAACAACCAACGATCATGGGCGGCTTTACATTAAGGCCAGGGGGTTCAAATGAACCCCCCGACCTGGCCCAAACAAAATTTTTATATATAAAATTTTTATTTATTTTTTTCATTTGACCCCTAAAATAAAAATTTGAACACTCTAATCCTAAATTTTGTTTGAACCCAATTGGAATAAGCTTGAACCTTGAATATGATCATCTTGATTTTAATTTCACAATATTTTTACAATAATATGAGGTAAATTGTAATTGCTTTTTATCTGGACCCACAAACAATATTTTTTTTTATCTACCTTTAACAATTGGCCACCTAGATTTTGTTGTGAAATTTTTTTGAAAGTATTGTGTCAATTCCAAAAAAATTTCTTATTCATTAATATATATATATATATATATATGAATATTCTTTTCATGATTCTGGCTTACTTTGCCGTTGACAACGAAGTGAAGTTGTTTTTCCTTGCACTTTTCTTCTTTATTAATTAAAAAAAATTACATCACTGTTACAACCAACACATCTATACAAATTTGTATCTATATTTGTAATCTTTTCCTCATTCTCTCTATCTCACTTTCTCCCTTCTATTTTTTTCTTAGTTTTTCTTTTTATATCCAATTCAAAGAGAGTGACTATACCTACTTTAAGAAGTCATCCACTTCAAACGCAAAAACTTATATCAATTACTATTTTATTTTCTTAGTTTCACATTTACTCCTAGTCCTACTCCTAAGTGTGTTACTAGTCTTCTCCTTCTTTATCATATATTTTTATATAATTGATATTACATATAAATATAATAAGTTATTATTAACTTGACAAAAATGTATGATTAATAATTTAATTATATTAGTTTATGCATTCAATAGTTGTTGTCTTACCTATTTTATAACAATTTTAGACTATTGTATAATATAGTTATATTGTATACTAAATTATATTTAGAATATTATTTTAAATTATTGTATATAATATGGAAGTTTATCTATACAAAAAAAGATTAATCATTTAATTTTTTACTTACTCCTCATGACAAATGACAAATTCCTAACTTTGCCATTGCTGACTCTCATAGAAAAATATCGTGGAGCCGCCAACGAAGAAGCTAAAGTTGTAATCAAAATATGCCAAAACTATTTCGAAAATAAAAGCGTGAATGAGAGAATTCTTACCTCGATAGAGAGATTTCAAATCAGAACACCTAAAGAGAAAGAGCGAGAGATCAAGAATGCTTAGTATATATATAGAGGCAACGTCCCCAAGAGAGAGGGATTTCTTTTTCTATTTGGTTTGGATTTTACTTTGATATGGTTTTTTTTTTTTTTTTTAATCCTAAGTTTTTAAAAAGCTGATGTGTCAAAATTTTAAAATGTCAACAAAAAGTAAAAGACTTTTGTTTCATATAATAATTAGTATTATGTCCTTGCGATGCACAGCTTAATAAAAAAATTATATATAAATTTTAAAAAATATTTTTTTTGATAATATAATCAAATCTAATAACAAATAAAATAGTAAAAATATTTTTTTAAAATTAAGTTACATGGAAAATGTATATTATGTAAGTTTTTTTTTTTCAAAAAAATATATTATAAAATATTTTTAAAAATTATGGCAAGTTTTAAATTTCTAAAAGCTCTTAGTAGTAAAATTGTAATATATATGTACGTATGGAACTTAAAAATCTTTCCATAATACTTGCTAACATGTATGGTAGCGGAAGTATTAATCATATATAAATTTCTTATATATATATATGACTAAAAACAAATTCCATAAATTACAAAGATGTAAGTATTTAGACTGCAATGTAATGTTTACATATAAATTATCAGTCATAGCCATTTTAATGTTGCCATAAGTGAGGAAATAATCAACATAATCAATGAAGATTTTGGATTGTAATCAAATTAAGAAGAAAATAGATGATGAAAAAAATTTGTAGTGTAATTAAATTAAGATTTTTATCAACTTAGAAATTATAAGAGAAGAAGATAAGGAAAAAAAAATTATATATATATATATATATTTTTTTTTTTCTTTACGAGTAGTAATTTGTTTTTTTATTGATTGAATTTAGCATTCTTAAATGGTTTTAGTTCAACTCAACTTCTCTTAGATTCAAACTTAATCTGTGGAGGTGTGAAAAATAATCATGTTAACTCAATCATATATCACGTTGCTGTTTTTTTTTTTTTTTTAATCCAAAAAATTGCAGCTAATAGGTGTAATAATATAATTTAAATGTAAAAAAGGATTAGATGAAGATGAAAATTAAGATGAAATAGATGGAGAAAATAATTTGGATTGTAATTAAATTAAGATTTTTATCAACTTAGAAATTATAAGAGAAGAAGATAAGAAAAAAAATTATAACTATTTTTTAAAATATTCTATAAATATTGCTGCAATTTAAGATGCATTAGACCTCTTTCTTTTCTTAGTGTAGTATATAGTTACTGCAATTTAAGATGCATTAGACCTCTCTTTTTTAGTGTAGTATACAGTTATTGCAATTTAAGATGCATTAGACATTTTTACTTAAAGAAAAAAAAAAGATGCATTAGATTTTTTTTTTTTTTTTTAGTGGAGTAATTAAAAAATAAGGAGAATTAGATTACACTACGTCTACGTTGCTGCAATTTAAGATGCATTAGAATTTTTTTTAATGTAAATTTTATCTTTTTAAAATCTAAAAATCTGTTATTATTTTTTTTTTTTTGCAATTCGGTGCCTCCGCTGGGTACAACCACAGCGCCTAAGCTCAACTTTTATTATGTAGTATATAATATAGATAAAAGGGTCATTTAATCTATTAAGAGTACATTTAAAAATAGTTTTGTACCATTCGCATTAACTTATACAAAAATTCACGTCTATTTTAGCATAAGACCTTACTTTTTCTATTCTACATAACCACTTTTCCAAAACATACACATTAAATTATTTATTCTACACTCTATTTTATTTAAATAAACACTTTTCATTCTTTATTTATTATTATCTTCATAAATAGGGAGAGAAAGAGAGAAAGACAGAGAGAGAGAGAGCGAGAGAATATGATGTGAGTAAGAGGTGAGAGAGAAAAAAATTATGAAATACAACATCATACACGGTTACAAATGTGATAATACATAACATATGAGTCAATATTGATCTATTTTCAACATATTTATCATTTTGCCTAATTAACTCCGTCCATCTTTTCAACATGCAATTCAACGGTGGGATTTTCAAAATATTAACTCGAAAAAAAGTTATTAAGTTATGTTATTGAGGTAATATTTTGAAATTTTCATCATTGGATTGCATATTTTCTGTGTTTTTATCATGTCAAATTTTATGCTAATCGAATATTATTTACTATTCTATCCATAGACTAACTTTTTATGCATAATTTAAAATTTAACCAATTTATGGATAAGGTAGTTATTGATCTCTGGTCATCTTAAAATTTCATATGCATAAAGATTATAAGAAGAAAATATAATCTAACAATAAATATTTTAAAATTGACAACCAATAAAAAATTGAGTGGTGTAACGTTTCTAGAATTTACACCAAGTATAACTTGATCTTGACGTTATATATATATATATATATATATATATATATATATATATATATATATATCATTCATGTTTACGAATAGTAAATAACATTTTATTAGCACGAAATTTGGTAAGTACATAGATAACTTGTAATTTTCAATGGTAAAGTTTTCAAATTATTAAATTAATGAAAAGTTATTTGATGATGTAACACGTAATCTAACCGTAATAAAGTTCAACTTTTTTTTTTTTTTAAGAAGACAATAAAGTGTAACTTGATCATGACTGTATACATTATGTGTGTGTGTGAATTTAAAATTAATATGTTAGCTTAGGAGATTCAAAAAAAAAGTATTCTTAAGGGGGGCTCATAATTTTCGGACCAAAGTATAACAAGCAAAATTTTGATTATATTTATTTAATAAAAAAATATTTTAAAAACAGTGCTCCTGGGGAAAAAGTTTTTTACAGATGAAAAAGGCAAAAAGGAAGATGGAAAAAAAAAAAAAAAAAAGTTTAAAGAGTATTTTAGTCTTAACGGGAGTATTTGAATTTTTTTTAAATTTCTTTTTTTATGCTTTTCTGACATTCACCCAAATCTGTTGTTGTTTCCTGTTCATCATAAAATGCAGGGATATGTTAGTCAATTACTATAGCTTAACGAATGCCCCTGGATGCACTTAGGGCGATCCATTCCATAAATTAATGTTAAATTAAATTATATACTTGGTAATTAATGATATGTAACATTGTAAAACTTATGTAGTAAAATTTATAGCATTCTAAACACTACTCTATTGCTTTTTTTTTTTTTTTTATAAGAAGACAAAAACTTTTATTTAGAATGGGAATCAAGTACAAATATCACGGGCACATGCGTGCTCAATTAAACGAGGACACTCCTCTAGCCATGCAACGTAGCTCTCTACACCACTTGCAAATTGGGCCAATAAGTGGGCAGGGATATTTCCCTGCCAACTACCGTTTGGTATGGGAAAAAGCTTGGGATCTAAAGTTTCATACAAGATGCAACAGTCCAGATACAATATTTTGCATAGACGAAGACACCCCACTCACACCTTTAAGTGTGTTGCAGATACTGAGGGAGTCGCCCTCAAAAGTGACATCTCGTACTCCCACATCCAATGCAAACTGGACAGCAACCTCCATTGCTTTGGCTTCAGTCTCCAACACACCTAATGGACGAGCGAGCTTTTGGCTTAGAGTAGCAACCACTTCTCCTACCAAGTTACGTATCACCACCCCAATACCAATCTGCTTCCATTTGGTGAAAACTACCCAATTAACATTGACCTTGTAGCTACCCGGTATTAAGGGACACCATTTGGTTTCCTTTGTAGGCGCCGCTCTCATTGGTTGTGGTTTCTCATTCACCACCTGAAACTCGTCCAATAACCTTAACGAGCTTCTTATGATAGCTAATCCATTTCTGCGCACTCCACCATGTCGTCTCTCATTTCGGTATTTCCATATTCCCCAGCACAACATGATTGTATGCTCCACCAAGTCAAGGCATGA
The DNA here is from genome assembly GCF_932294415.1 of Quercus robur. Lineage (NCBI taxonomy): Eukaryota > Viridiplantae > Streptophyta > Magnoliopsida > Fagales > Fagaceae > Quercus > Quercus robur. The sequence continues at coordinate 13,544,016 of NC_065543.1, read as the reverse complement.
GTTCGACCATTGTTGTAACTTCCACAACGCATCTATGAGCTTCCATCTATGAACTTCCAAGATGGGTTGATTTCGATAGGCAAAATCAACTTATTGGATGACCACACCTCCTTTGCACTATCACATAGCCAAAAAATATGGCATGCAAATTCCGGCTCTTTCCCACAGGATTCACACAGATTATCCTTGGTGATGCGTCTCTTCCATAAGTTCTCCTTTATGGCTAAGATGTCTCTACATGCCCTCCATGCAAAGTGCTTGATCTTGTTCAACACCTGCATATTCCAAAGGTCCTTCCAAAACTGTTTCAGGGCAGCAGGATTTGAGCTTTCAAGCGAGTTCCTTTCATTCGATATGTCTTGGGCCAGCCTATATGCACTCTTTACTGTAAACTTCCCGTTCTTACTTTCCGCCCATATCAGACAATCTCTAGCTCCATGTGTGCTTAGAGGGATGCTTAATATTGCATCCACATCTTGGGGGAGGAAAACTTGGCGAACCAGGTGCTCTTTCCATTCCATTTGGTCACCATCAATTAGGTCACAAACACGTGTCACTTGCAGGCCTGGATTCTTGGGTGTTACTACCCTATATGTGCTCGGGTTATGAAGCCACTTGTCTTTCCATATCTGAACTTGTTCACCATCCCCCACTTGCCATCTTACGCCTCTTTTAACCACTGCCTGAGCTGCTAATATACTTCTCCAAGCGAAAGATGGCTGACTTCCTAAGGTAGTCTTAAGAAAATTACACCTTGGGAAATACTTGGCCTTGTATACTCTATAGAAAGTGAGGTTGAGTTTGTCTGCAGTCGCCGCCCCTGCTTCGCCATTAAAGCCAGGTTGAACATTTTCAGGTCCCTAAAACCCATTCCACCTTTTTCTTTCGGCAGACACATCTTCTCCCAACTCATCCATGCTAGCTTCTTCTCCTCCTTCACTTGTCCCCCACCAAAATTGTCTTACTATTCTGGTCAGCTTGTCACATAGAGTATCAGGTAGCTTGAAGCAACTCATTGTATATGATGGTACTGCTTGGGCAACTGCCTTTATCAGAATCTCCTTCCCTGCACTCGACAATAATTTTTCCTTCCAACCCGCTAGTTTATTCGACACTCACTGCTTCAACTGGACAAACGTGTTCCTCTTAGACCTACCTACCAAGGATGGGAGTCCTAGGTAAGATTCATGTGGTTTTATGACTTGCGCACCAAACATCATCTTAATTGTCTCTCTAACTTCGTTGGTTGTATTATGGCTAAAGAATAATGAAGTTTTATACCTATTCAATTGCTAGCCTGAGGAGGCTTCATATACCTGTAATACCCGCTGGATTTCCTCACATTCCTTTCTTGTGGCCCTCCCAAAAATCAGACTGTCATTGGCGAAAAATAGGTGTGAGATTCTAGGCCCCCTTACTGATGCCGCAACACCCCTTAGTTCCTTCCTTTGGACAGACTTGTGTAGTAAAGTAGATAATCCTTTAGCACAAATAAGGAATAGGTAAGGTGACAGCGGGTCCTTGACGTAATCCTCAAGTTGGAGTAATTTGACCACAAGGCTTCCCATTGATGTGCACTACATATGTAACAGATGATACACATCTCATGACCAGTCGAGTCCAATTCTCATGGAAACCCATTTGGGCCATTATTTGCTGTAAACAGCCCCATTCCACCCGATCGTAGGCCTTACTCATATCGAGCTTCAAACCCATCTCCCCACATTTACCTTTCTTCTTCCTGTTGATGTGGTGCATCAGCTCATGAGCCACTAGCACGTTATCAATGATGAGTCTTTCTGAAACAAAGGCACTTTGATTCTCACATACTATATCCTGCAAAACCAATTTCAGCCTGTTCACCACTGCTTTGGATGCTAGCTTGTAGGCCACATTACACAAGCTAATAGGTCGATAGTCCATCACTCTTTTAGGATTTTTAATTTTGGGAATGAGAACGTGGGTTTTATGAAACTTAGGAGGAGCTGTACCATTGTTAAGAAAATCCAAAACAGTCTGTATAACAATAAAGTTTACAGTAGGCCAAAAGTGCTGATAAAATAAGGGGGGCATACCATTGGGTCCTAGTGCCTTCATGGTGTGCATTTGCTTCAGAGCTTGCTCAACCTTAAAGGCTTGGAAGTCTTGTAAGAGTCTGGAATTCATCATGTCCGTCACTTTGGTATGGATGGCATCAATAAGTTTAGCACTGACATTTAGTTGAGAGGATGTAAAAAGTTGCTCAAAATACTCCACAAAAATCCTCCCAATCATCTCTTCATCCTCCTGCCAAGCGTCGTTAGAGTCCCTGATTCGGTGGATGGTATTCCGTTGGTGTCTGTTAGAGGCCTTGGCATGAAAAAAGGAAGTGTTATGGTCCCCCGACCTCGACCAACAATTTATCGACCTCTGATGCCACATATCTTCCTTAACCACCATCAACCGGTTCAGCTCCAACTTTTTTGCATGAATCTCCTCCATCCGTACAAGACCATCATGACTCCTTTCCAACCATTGGAGTTTTTTCTGTAGTGCTGAGATCTTCTGACCCACATGACCAAACGTGGTTTTGTTCCAAGTAAAGAGTGACTTCCTACATTCATCTAAGCACTACATGAACTGGTGCTGGGTGCCCATACTCCTTCCTCTCTCCCATGCATCATTTACCACTTCCTTACATTGTTTGTCTATTAGCCACATAGATTCAAACTGAAACAACTTTGATCTTCGAGGCGCTTGCTGTCCAGTTTGGGAGGTTTTGAGAACCAACATATTGTGGTCCGACATTGAGGTGGCCACGTGGTATAGCCTAACACTCGGGAACATTGTCATCCAATCCAACGATACCAAAGCCCTGTCCAAGTGTTCTCTAACCCAACCTCGTGCCCCCATTCTCCTGCTCCAGGTATAATCCACTCCAATATAACCTAAGTCTCGAAGTTTGCTACAGTTTATTGTTGTCCTAAAATTATTCATCTGCCATTCCGGCCTTAAACTACCCCCCACCTTCTCCCCAAGGTGTAGTATTTCATTAAAGTCTCCTATGCAAATCCAAGGTAGAGCATATCTTCTTTCCAACTCCTCCAACAATCTCCATGATTCCTCTCTTTTACCAGTTTCTGGATGACCATAGAAGCTGGTAAACCTCCACTTCCTGTTACCTTGATCGTTAGTAACTATAGCATTAATATGGTGAGGAGAGTAAGTTTGAACATCCACCTTCGTAGAGCTTCTCCACAAGAGCGCCAAACCCCCTCCCCGCCTTACACTTGGTACTATTAGACCCTGTTGCTGATCCAGTTTGCTCTTGATTCAATCCATTTCCGATACTACAAGCTTGGTCTAATAAGAAAGGCTAAAGTGGGATCTTCCTCCAAAACCACCCTCTGGAGAGCTTTAACTGTGCAGGGGTTCCCAAGCCCTTGATAGTTCCAGCATACTTCACTCATTGCTCCCGGCAGGGCTATCCTGTAGCCGCCGCCGATCCCAATTGTTGTGCCATGAGTTTACTGAGCACCGAGATCTCCCCTTGTATTTTCTGTTTCCTTCCCACATCCACTTCCATTAAGATTCCTTTCAATGGCGAGTGTAGCTTCCTCTTCAGCCCACCATCCTTGTTATCTGTTACCTCCACCATATCCTGGACTTCATCCACCCCATGTTCATCTCCCCTTTCCTCCTGCATGAAATTTTCCTTCCCCACCACTTTGCATGCATGTTTTTTCTTTTTCTGAACATTGCCCGACATCTCTCTTGTCACTGTCCCACCTGATGCCTTCGTGGTGTATGACCTTAAGGAAAATAAGCAACGGGCTAAGTTTATCTCCTGGCCCTTAGTAATGGTATGAGAAGAAAAAGACTCTAAAGCCAAGCCCGTCTCACTTGAGCCCAATATGGGAGTGAGCCCAACCTTGGGGCCTGCTTTCTTGTCCACCTCTGTGATAGTATTATTTGAATTTAAAAATCCCATCTTCTTTGTCGTGCACTCCTCAAAATCCGAGATTGGATCTGTTGATGGTGGAACTACCATATTCGAAGCAACACATGTAATTGCGGCGACAATCTCTCTTAATTGCTCCTTGAAAGTCGCGGGATTCAAATTATGAGAGATCTTCGCCACTCCACGTGAACGCCACGGTAGTGGGCTTGCCGTGTTAGAGTTAGAACACCACTCTATTGTTATTTAGTTTATTAAAATATTTTTTTCAAAAATGATTAATTTAAGATTAATGATTACCACACGTAGTGTGTTTGCACACATAAGCTGAAAATACAATTTCAATTAAAATTGTGATTTTTTTTTTTCAATTTCACAATTATAATTGAAATCGTGTTTTCAAAATATAATTGCAAAGGTTGTGTGTAATAATAATTAGTCTTAATGTTTTTTGAGAATACTAAATATTTTAACACACACACAGGGAGAGGGGAAAAGGTTTTTTAATGAAACTTACAATGGTGTATATCAAAAAGAGCCTAATGTTAAACTACTACATAATTTGGTGAATATTTCTTATAAAATGATACTTAGCTTCCACCAATTAACTTTCAATATGTTTGGTCAAGAAATGACTTCCATTAAAATAACTAGAAAATTATTAAATACTACTCTATTTGGTAGAAAATTATTAAATACTACTCTATTAGGCATCTAGACTTTCATAAATAATTAGGTTTTGAGAGGTTAGACAAAAAATTTCACACCCAATTGATGTGGCAAAGTGTTAGTAGTAGGTAAAATTAATGTCGGTTATGGGTCCAGCTAAAAACAAGTATATTTTTACCAATTCAACTATTATAAAAAATGTTATGAAATTTGTTGTGCACATTAATATTGCCTGATAGGTTATTGGTGTTACATGCACGTATTTTAAATTGTGTAGCTCTCTAAATAAGACACTAATAAAATCTTGTTCAGGCCAAGCAGTGGAGGAGATTGGAAATGCGGAATCCTTGCAGTTAGACTTTAAAACTATTAAAGTAGCAACAGATGACTTTTCTAATGCAAATAAGATTGGAAAAGGTGGATTTGGTGTTGTTTACAAGGTACTGTTACATTATCATTAACTTCAAAAAGAGATAATTTAATGGGCAGACCAACCTCATGATTGAAGTAGGCTATTGGTTCAAACAGTTTCCTTTCCACCCCATGGATTTGGCTGCTGGGCCATACAATACGACCGGATTAACCGAAAACCGTCCACCAAAATGGTTCTTTAACTCTAAAAACTGGCTCATGCAAAAAAATCAGTGAACCGTGTGAATCGCGGTTGAACCTTCGGGTTTGAAAACCATGGATGGTCCTCGCAGGTTCAGTTAAAAGCTTTTCTTTCTTCCTATTTTGGGTACTTACAGGCTCAGCCATTGTTGAATCGTCATTCTTCAACCTTGGACCTTTAGATCGCGCCACCATTTCGTCTTATTCTTCTTCTCAGTCTCGCTCGCTCTCTCTATCAAGGTTTTGGTGACTGCTGTTTCTGCATTTTTCTCTCTGCGTTTTTTTTTTTTTTTTTTTTTTTTTTTTTTTTTTTTTTTTTTTTTTTTTTTTTTTTTTTTTTCCTGATTGTTGTTTCTGCATTTTTCTCTCCCTATGCGTTTTGCCTTTGCACTCTGCTGTCTTCTGGTCTACTCTGCAAATGATCCATGATGGACAACTTGCTTTTCAGTCATCCACTAAATAATTGTTGTCAACCACTTTATTTTTAAAATGTTATTGGGCTTTGTTCTTCATTTAATCAAATATTTTAATGGTCTGTCCGCCAACTCTTCTAATTCTAGCGTTTGTTTTTGTTTATTTTTTATTTAAAAAATTTTCCTAAATGGTTGACTATTCAAATGGGCTTGGGCATAAAAAAATTATTGGGTAGTGAAATGGGCTTGGGCATAAAAAAAAACTATTGAGTAGTCAAAAGGGCTTGAGCATGACTTAAGATAATTTAGACATAAGCTCCCAATCCTTCCATAAAAAAGTAATTTATTAAGCTCTAAAAAAAATTATTTATATTTGGTTAGAATTTAATATTTTTTATTTGCCTTATGAAAGTTATGATATAAAAAAAAATTAAAAAATAAATTGAAAGATAGATCTTTATATTTATTTGAACGATTTTACTTAATTTTTCTATTTTTTACTAATTTAATATATTTATTTATATTTTAAATAATTATTAAATTAATTATGATATCATTAAGGTTCAACCTCAATTCATTCTCAAAAATTTTAAACTTCTCATTTTTACGGTTCATTGAACAATCCGGATTTCAAAACCATGACCCACCCTCAGCCCAATTGGAAAAGTATGTAGTTAGGATCCACATGTCGAGTCCAAAGGGTTAAATATGTTTTAACCTAATATGTTTTCAGGGTAAACTCTCCAATGAACAAGTTATTGCTGTGAAAAGGCTTTCAAAAAATTCAGGACAAGGAGATCTTGAATTTAAGAATGAAGTTTTGTTAGTGGCCAAGCTTCAACACCGAAATTTAGTTAGACTCCTAGGATTTTGCTTGGAAGGAATTGAAAGGCTTCTAATTTATGAGTTTGTGCCTAATGGAAGTCTTGATCACTTCATTTTTGGTATGATTTTATTTCTACCTTTATTTCAAATTATATTCATTGTAATTTTTTTTTTAACATGTCTTTTGTGGGTAGATTTCCTTCATATTTTAATCCAATATAAAATATTTGATTGAATATGTAGATCCAATAAAACGTGAACAATTAGATTGGGCAAGACGTTACAAAATCATAGGAGGCATTGCTCGAGGTCTTCTCTACCTTCATGAAGATTCTCGACTTCGTATTATTCATCGGGATCTCAAAGCAAGCAATGTCCTATTAGATTCTGAAATGAATCCAAAAATTTCAGATTTTGGTATGGCAAGATTGTTTGAAGTTGATCAGAGTGAAGCCAATACAAGTAGAATTGTGGGGACCTAGTAAGTTTCATACTTTTTTTGTATGACAATCTAGTATCTTACATAGGTATACTTTATGTTTACATTGTACCAAAAGAAACAACATGAGAGTATTAATAAGTATTGTTGAAAATAATTGTGTATGTGCAGTGGATATATGTCTCCAGAATATGCAATGTATGGACACTTCTCAGTAAAGTCTGATGTCTTTAGTTTCGGTGTGCTAATGTTAGAGATAATAAGTGGACGGAAGAATAGCTCCTTCGGAAATGGAGAGAATATTGAGAACCTTTCAAGCTATGTAAGTATTATTATTTTTAGGTCTAATAACAAATAAATCTCGTAGGTAGGATTCCCTGTTCAAACCCCATCATGTGGTGGGATAGGGGGAGGGGAGGATTAAACTCCTCAGCAGGAGTGGATAAATTTGAAACAATACACTTAGCTTTATGACGTGGAGTATTCTACCCGTTGGCCTTGGTACCTATTAGTATGGCACTAATAATGTCCATAAAGTAAAATTATTGGTGTAGCTTGTATAGCTAATTGGCTTTAAAGGAAAGCAAGAAATACATCCAGTTGTGTAGCCCAAATATATTTCTTTTTAAAACACAAAATAAAATAATTTTCTCTTGATTTCTAAATTCATCAATTTAATTTATCTTGCAGGCATGGAAAAATTGGAAACATGGTATAGTTTCAAATCTTGCAGATCCCACATTGGAAGCAGGTTCAACAACCGAGATAATGAGATGTATTCACATTGGATTACTATGTGTTCAAGAAAATGTAGTTGATAGACCAACTATGGCATCTGTTGTTCTCATGCTGAATAGCTACTCTATTACTCTACCAATACCTTCACAACCTGCATTTTTTATGAATAGTGGTACTAAATCAACCATTTGCTTGCAATGCAAGCATGATTCAAGGGTGACAAAGTCAAATCAATCTAAAAGTAGCTCTGACCAAGCTTCGCTAAATGAGGCGTCAATCACAAAGCTATCTCCTCGCTAATGTTTAATGAATTTGAAAGGTAATACTACTATTTTCCTTATTTATTTATTTTAATTGAAGAATACACAATATATGAGTTATTGATGATATCTTCTCAAAAAATAATAATAATAAAAGAGTTATTGTTGATACATTAACAATGTAGCATTCTTTTCAAAACCCAAACTATTTAGTGACCCAAAAGAAAAAAGAAAAAGTGTTAGGGATTTTTTTTGCTGTATTACATATGCCATTTGATTGCCAAAGTCCTCAAACACCATTCTTGATTTGCTTTCCTCGTGTTTCAGATCAGGGACTGAACCAGGATTCAAACTTAGGAGGGGTCAAAGTTCTTTGTTCAAGAATTTGAAAAAATTGGAATATTAATACTAGAGGTTAACAACGATGCATTATTAGCATTGATTTTTTTTGCTTTTTTTAAAAATCAATAACAGATATTTATAATCAAGAGTTCTGTAAGTCAATTGGCACGTCTTGATATTTTCAAGGTTTGACTGAGGTTGGACCAATTCTTTATGTTGGAAAAAACTAATTTTGCATCTCATACAAAACACATAGTGGAAGCAACACAAGTATCTTGTTCATTCATGTAAGATAACATGAAATATCTAGAATTTTAGAAACAAAGAATAGAAAGGCGTACCTTGATGGAGTGAAATTCAAAAACAAAAGAACTTCGAACTTGGGAAGACCTTCACTTTTCACCCCAATTCCACAAATGCCCAAGATGTGTAGTCTCTCAATCAGTTATATACACACTTGTTTAAAAGAGAATATATATATATATATATATATATATATATATATATATATATATATGAAAAACAATCTTATTCCTCCTTTTATCGTACGTACGTTTTTTTTTTTTTTTTTTTAATTGTCAAAAAGTAGTTACTTTATTTAATAATGTTAGGACATATGTGATTCAATGTTAGGAACATATGTCAACATTTTATGTAATTGGCTAATCCTTTAACAAAACGCACTTTACTTGTAATTGGGTAAATCTAGGATGAGTTTAATGCTTCAAGAAACAAGGTTTCAAGTTCAAGTGTTAAAACCATGCAAGTTTGTCCAAGAATCAAGTGAGAAAGTGCAGGATTTTGAAACTCGACAGCTAGCATCTATCGATGTTTAAAAGCTGCTAAAGCCTATGGCTCGACAGCTAGCTCGATAGATGGCTATCTATCGAGGTTTATGAAATTCATTTTTTCAGAGTTAAATTCAATCCAATTTGTGGGTGTATGTTTGAGCTTTTTTTTTCTCACACCCCTAAACATATATAAGGATTATTTTGAGGGCCGTAAAAGGTTGCACAAGAGTATAATTCCACAAGTGTGAAAAAAAGTGTGACCGGAAACCTAGTTTGCCCTAGTTCTTCTTTCTCTTGAAGAAGCCGTTGTGTTTGTGCACCATAGAGTTTTGTGACCAAGCAACTTCATGATCTTCAACGTGTGATGAACTAAAGAACCTTGTAGCCAATTGGTGATCAAGTCGCGTACTGGGATCAACGTAATTGGTTAGTCACGTACTGGGAGCCGTGCATTGAAAATGAGAGATTGTCACTACAGAACAAGTCCAATTGGGTATTGGGGTAAGGGTTCAATTGTAGGTTAATATAAGGTACTGAGATTCCTTTACTTGTAATCGCTTATTTTGATAATAATGGATTTTCGAGAGTGGTAACCTTAAAATCACCTGGTGGGGTTTTTACCGTCTAGGTTTTCCCCATTCGTAAACAAATCATCGTGTCAATTTAATTTCCACTACATACTTAGCTTAATTGGTGATTTGTTTGTGTTGCCATGTACATTGCATATTAATTTGATTAATTAATAAACTTGGCTAATTAATTAATTAATTAATAATAGTGGATTCCTTTACTTGTAACCGCTTGTTTTGATAATAGTGGATTCTTGGGAGTGGTGACCTTAAAATCACCCGATGGGGTTTTTACTATATAGGTTTTTTCCATTCGTAAACAAATTACTGTGTCAATTTAATTTCCACTGTATACTTAGTTTAATTGGTGATTTGTTTGTGCTGTCATGTACATTGCATGTTAATTTGATTAATTAATAAACTAAGCTAATTAATCAATTAATTTATTACAAGGGGTTAATACATTCTTGGTCTATCAAATAACTCTTATTAAATAAACAACTGATTATCTAATTGAACTAACCTTTTGGGCCAGCCCAATTGGGCTTTAGTGTGTGGCTTAGGATGGGACTAAAGGGACAAATAAAGCTCTAGCTCTAATGGGCTTTAGGCTTGAAAGTTCAATTAGTGTATAAAATACACTATGAACGTTTGGACCCCCAAATAACAAATTACCAATTCTAGCTTATGACAAATAATAAGTGTGCGGTAAGTGAACACAAGCTATAAACAGAATTGGTAAACAATCTAAGCCAATTAAAATCACATCCACAGTAGAAAATAAAATGCAAAGATTAAGGGAAGAGAGATGCAAATACAAGGACAATACAACGATGTATTATCGAAGAGGAAATCGAAGCCCTCGGCGTAAAACCTCTCCGTCGCCCTCCAAGCGGTAAGTAATTCACTAGAAAATGTAGTTGGGATACATGAACAATAATAGACCCTTCAAGCCTAATCTATCCAGTGTACCTAAGCCCTTCAAGCTTCTTGCTCCAACGAGGTTGCGTCGAATCTATTTCTTTTCTAGCTTCCCGGATTCCGCTACTTGACCATAACATCAACCAACGTGAAATTGGTTCCTTCCTAACTGCTTCCCAGAACACCAAACAACCCTCTCACAGTAATGGATATGGTGAGAAAAGGTTTTGGTAATAGGCCTCTCAAGGATTTAACAATGGAGAGGAAGAGAATAGAGGAATTTAAAGAGTCTCTTAATGAAGATTGGGGATGAATCAATCTTGTTTTTCTCTAGGGTTTTTCTCTCAAAATTCTCTCTGGAAACTCTCTTTCTTTCGTGGGTATAAGGGGTATTTATACTGGGGTGAGAATGGAATGTGAAGAGTCAAGTTTTTCAAAACAGGGCTAGCTCGCAGCTTGACTAAGTCGCGAGTTCCAGCCGCGAGGTAACTGAACGGCCAGTTGTCCTATTTTGTCTTGTAGTGCTCCAGCTAGCATGACGCTTCAACTTCTGGCATGCCTGGCACATGTGCAGCTTTTGGTGGCTTACAGCCGCAAGTCACCCGCGAGATCCAATCGCGAGTCTCTGTTTTTCTTGCACACTCTTGAGCATTTCTTCACACTATATCACTCACTACCCTTAAAAAAATCCCACCTAAATACAGGGTTACTAATTGCTGAAATATAAGCAAATTTGGCACGAAATAAAGCCAACAAGATGGTTGATTAAATTCAACCTTACAAGGCTTATTTGTCAACTCTTGACAAGCCCAAAGTTACCATTAATTATATTTAATACCACTATATAAATATAATTACACTCTAGGCTTTATTAATATAATTAAATCCCAAGACTTTATTATCTAAACAATTAACCCCTTCATGAAAATATTCGTAGTAATACAAAGTCACAATATATAACTGCCACTTTGAAAATTACTACCTCTTAATCCTTGAGTACCCAGTTTAATCTTTTAAGCTATTCATATATTTTTATGAAATCAAATTTCATAAAATATAAATTTTAGAAACTCCTTACTAAAGTGATCAGACCTAACACTCTGAATAACCAAACTCATTAAACTTATCTCAAGAAAATATTTTATATCTCTACAAAGAGACTATTAATTCCATTTTGAGAATATGTGTTTCTTTAGCACTACGTGTGGCTGTCCAACATATTGAAGTTTTGACCGTTGAATTAGATCTCACTCCTGATATATCAAAACAACCTACATTTCATGGTCAGGTTCACTATTCTCTCATGATTGAGAGTTTATGTAAATTAAAGTCGTGAGATTTATTATTCATTTGACAGTCGTTAGGAGAATAATAAATCTCACAGCAGTCCAGTTCAATATATCTTAACTCTTAAAACATATCAACATATCAACTAGAAGTCTCCACTTCCATGATCAAGGCAAATCATCTTAGTTGATATGTTATAGTTTTCACAAATGAAATGCCCAATTTCATCACCGACTACGAACTAAAAGTCTGAGTTTACAAAGAACTTGTAATCTATATCTTCTGTGACTAAATCACATATTATGCATCTCATGGACTATATGATAATGTCTAAATATTCATGTTACTATTATTTTAGATAATAATAAAACAACTTTATTAATCATAACATTAAATTATACATAATGTCATACATAGTATCATATAATAGGATTTAAGGGCACTAATCCTAACACTTTATTCTATCCACATTATAATTTTTTTTTTTAAATCTATTTATTTTTTTCGCATAATTCTATACCTAATAACTTCATAATGCTATATATAAAGGATTCAAAAGAAAAAAAAAATACAAAAAACTATAGTTAACAGTTCAAATCCATTTCTAGTATTACATTAATAAAACAACTAAAATAATGGTTAATCAACATCATGCACTAATATTCAGCAAAAAAAAGGGCGAGACAATTATTGGTGTCTTGGTTAAGGATTTTTTATTTTGTTTTTTATAATTACTTGGTTAAGGTTGAGGTAGCATAAATATGTGAGATCATCTTTTCCTTTAAAAAATTGCCAAGTGTGTCCCAAAGTTAATAAAACATTAAAAATTAATAAAATTCTATCATTCAAAAAAAAAAAAAAAAAAAATTCCATTGGTTCATGGGTTGAGTTAAAGACACTAACTTATCCAAATTGTTGGTGACACTAATTGGTGTGTGGATGGAGTGATTAGCAGCATAGAAGTTGTCTCTGTAACTATGGGACGGAGTCATTTGAGAGGGACAAAGAGCTTTCAAATGAGAGATAGAAATTGGGTAAAGATTATTGGGTTTTAGTGATTTGCTTTTTTAAGAATTTATAATTAATTTGTTATAATTTCATTTTTTTTACATAGACCTTGTCCAAAGATTCTTTTTATTATCTGAATATGTGAATTGTTTTGTAGATTTTCCTTGTCGTCTGGATTTGTAAATTGTCCAAATGTTTAGCTAAATGTTTTTCTTGATATTCTTGAGACAATCAAACAAGGGATGATTTAATAATTTTTTTCATTTTTGGTTTCATGGGTTAGCTTGTAAATTGTTTGGGAGAGGGGGGCCAAGTATATATTAATTTTAGAGCCAAAAGTAAATTTTTTATGCTAATATATATACTAGGGAATTTTTTTTCGAAGGCTGGGGGGGGTGGGCATGGCCCCCTCAGCCCCACGATAGTTCCATTCCTATTTCGAATCCCACGGAAGCTTCTAATGCAAAAAACATAGGTGTAGTGAACATGGGTTTTTTTTAGCCCATTACTAATAATATTGCTCTATTAGTACTAATGATATTCTCCTTCTGCATCTACCAAAGAGTCAGGCAGCCAAGGTAGAAACCAAAAAGGCACATATTTGGTTTATTCATTTTATGCAAAAATTTGAAGGTGAATTATCACAAAGAAATAACAATCAAAGTCTAGATTTTTATTTTTATTTGACGAGAAGCTTATGGGTTAACTTTTCTGCAAATTGAAATAGCAGCGTTTACATCATGAGCAATAACTGCTTCTAAAAACCTTGGAGTTTCCTTCATGCAAGTCACAAAATCATCAACCTGTTTTCATTGTATAAATGACTCCTCACAATATTCCATTAGGTAAGTAATATTGTGAGGAGTCATTTATTTTGGGAGGAGTGTCATTTTGATCAACATCAAAGAAAATTGGTGTAATTTATCCATTTGTTCTTTCTCTAGCTCTAGTCTTATTCAAGCAAATAGAAAGCCACATTATGATATTCCAATCTTACCGTCCCCAATTTCAATTTTTATATTTCAATAATTTTCATTTGATTGTGGATGATGGTGCTGTTGGATTTGAATCATATGATATAAAATTGAATTATAAGAAAAAAAAAGGATTTGATATAAAATTAATTTTATGTGTATTAAAGATATTGTCATGTGATGTCTTTTAATATTTTATTTATATAGCATTGGTAATGGCCTTTTTCATGATTCCGTATTACTGGATTGAAATTCAAAGTTAGTACTTTTGGTGATTCTAAAAAAAAAGTTAGTAATGTTGGAACATTGATTTTGCATAAGATTTAAAGTGTGGCAACATGAGAAAAAACAAAAGAAAGGAAAAAAAAAACAAAAAACAAAAAAACAAAAAACAAAAAAAACAAAATACAAAAAGTGGAGTACTTTTCTATTTTTCATTTCTTGTCCCCATTTTTTACTGTATTTTGTTGCCTTACTTAAATAAAATAATTTTAAAGAAACAATTTTTATTTTTCATAAAATTTTCAAAATAATTGAAGTAACAAATTGTTAATGATAAAAAAAAAAAAAAAAAAAGTATAAGTTATTGTGAGCCTACTTAAAAATCAAAAACTCTGTCGTCTTCAGTCAACAAGAAAAATAAAATAAAATCAATAACAATTTTGCACAAAAAAAAAAAAAAATGTTGAAAAGATTGCGTACCTCATTACTCCACGTGCCATACCTGTTGAATGGGAGGGGAGTTCACTAAGACCAGTACACCTATATAGGTTGACTACCATTTTTAAAGTTTACAGAAAAGTCCCAGTGGTGTAAACCTGAAGTAGGTGAAGTAAGACTTGGCTTCCCTAACATTTTGATAAACTAGTATTTAACTACTTATCTTCATGATTAGTAACTAATCTGATATGAGAAGTATAATGCATATATTGAATATATGTGATAATTATTGCTATTTAGTAAAGGTAAGAATAAAATTATAGGAGTTTTTAAGTTCAATTAACACCTCCTAAAGTCATAGGGTTCAAATCAAGCTACCCTCAACTATCAAATTATAAAAATAAATAATAAATAAAAACATAAGCGCAAAAGAGACTAATATAATGGTGGCACTCCGTAATAGGTCAACCATGCAATTACTAATTTTATTACTGTATTTTTTTTTATTAAATCACTAAATTTATAACAAAAGGTTATTATAACTTGATAACTATATATACACATATAGCAAACTCTATATATTTCCTAATTATTAAATTATGTAAATTATATTATGTTTATACTATATACACACACATCACAATTCACACAAATAATATTATAAAAAATAAAAAATAATGCACACAATTAGTATTAGACACACCCACACAATAATATCTAAATTAAAATAAAGAGATACTCACAACTCATAAATGCTTACTCTTTACTTTTAGAGTAGGATATACTGAGAGAGAGAGAGAGATCTATGATTTGTGTTGTTTTTCAATTTTAGGCTAGGCTGATATGCGATAAGGGAATGCAAGATTTAAGTTTGGGTGTGCAAAAATATTTTTAAAGGTAAATTAAACTAGTAAATATATATATATATATATATATATACATACATATATATATATAGACACACAAAATTCTCAAATTAGGGGGTTTATTTGAAGTCACCCTTGCTAATATATACATGTCAATAGGTAGCATACTCTACATCATGAAGATAAAGGTATTGGTTTAAATTTTCTATCTCCCATTGAGTCATTTAATCCCCCATTCCCAACTCCCCCCCCCCCCCCCCCCCCTCACATGGTGGCAGTTGAACATGCAGTTCTACCTACCACTCCAAACTTATGGGATGAATGTGCCATTAGACTAATACTCTCTTCAATTTGGAATGAGCAATTCTTTTGTCCACTTATTATCTCTAAAACTAGCACGCCAAAACTAAAGGCATCAGATTTTACTGAGAATTGTCCATTCATTGCATACTTCGGAGACATATATCCACTGTACATTCACAATTATTTTCAACATTATCTGCTAGGACTTTCATGTTGTTTTTGGTACAAAGTAAACATCAAGTATATTAAGTATACTTACTAGATTGTCCAAAAAAAAAAGTATGATACTTACTAGGTACCCACGATTCTATTTGTATTGTCTTTACTTTGATCAAGTTCACATAATCTTGCCATACCAAAGTCTGAAAATTTTGGTTTCATTTTAGAATCTAATAGAATATTGCTTGCTTTGAGATCCCGATGAATAATTTAAAGTTGAGAATCTTCATGAAGGTAAAGAAGACATCGAGCAATGCCTCCTATGATTTTGTAGCAACTTTCCCAATCCGGCTGTGCACACTTGATTGGATCTACATATTCGATCAAATATATTATATTGGACTA
This sequence comes from Quercus robur, assembly GCF_932294415.1. NCBI lineage: Eukaryota > Viridiplantae > Streptophyta > Magnoliopsida > Fagales > Fagaceae > Quercus > Quercus robur. The sequence continues at coordinate 13,527,838 of NC_065543.1, read as the reverse complement.
AAATGTGAGAAAATTTATTTATAGAAGCCATGTAAACCAAATAAACTACAATGAATATAAATTTGAAATGAAGGTATGAGTAAAATCATACCAAAAATGAAGTAATCAAGACTTCTATCGGGCACAAACTCATAAATTAAAAGCCTTTCATTTCTTTCCAAGCAAAATCCTAGGAGTCTAACTAAATTTCGGTGTTGAAGCTTGGCCACCAACTGAACTTCATTCTTAAATTCAAGATCTCCTTGTTCAGAATTTGTTGAAAGCCTTTTCACAGTAATAACTTGCCCATCAGAGAGTTTACCCTGAAACGTATAAGTTTTCAAAAGTACCCTTAAATAAATTTATCAAAAAATTGAATTAGTAAATTAATAGGGGTATAATAGGAACATTAGTAAGTTAATAACTTTTATTTTTAGAAACAGGACAATATTTTGAGATATCCCAAAATGGAATAGAGGACAAACAAAGTGGGACGGATGGAGTATTAGATTAAAACATATTTAACCCTTAAGGCAATTCCACTTTTTGGACTTAATATGTGAATCCTGAATACAAACTGCTTGAATCAATAGCCTACTTGAATCATGAAGTTGGTCCTTAATCATTAAATTATCCCTTTTAAGGTTAATAATAATATATGTTACGTTTACCTTGTAAACAACAACAAATTCACCTTCTCCAAGCTTATTTGCATCAGAAAAGTTATCTGTTGCAACTTTAACGGTGTATAATAATAATGTTAATAATAATGATTTTTTTTTTATTTTCATCCAAAAAAAAAAAAAAAAAAAAAAACAAGAATTCAAATCTGAGTTCAACTTGCACAAAAACACAAACTCAGAAACTTCATACACATGAACACAATCCCAGATTCCAATACAAGAAACTCTAGAAACACAATGATTGTCTTGCAGGGCTGTGGCAAAGGGTGTCTATATTCCATAAAATAGAATGAAAATGTAATCATCAAAGGCGACCATACATAATACCACATCTTCATCTTGTTGAACATAACGATTAATTTGCTTAGGATATCAATTAGAAAAACTAAAAAGGTTTTGCTTAAGAATTTCTAGCTATGCAATACTGCTCATAATAATTGTTCTTGATAGGACTTGCATGGTTAACATATTAAAGAGAGCCACCAATATATTATTCTCTTTGGCCCCTTCTTTTGTTTATTATTTATTTTTATAATTTGATAAACTAGGGTGTGTTTGAACCCTAGACTTCACGATATACAAATTGAGTTACAAGATTCTTATTCTTATAATCTTACATTTACTAGATAACAACAATTATCTCATACATTAAATATATGCATCATACTTCTTATAGCAGATTTGGTTCATGATCATGGAGATAAATACTAGTTTATCAAAATTTTAGGGAAGCCGAGTCTTACTTGCCCTACTTCCACTTTGCACCCCCCATTGGATGGGGGCTTATGGGAGAGACTTTTCTACTAACTTTAAAAATGGTAGTCAACTATACAGGTGCAGTGGTCTTAGTGGACTCTCATCCCATTCAACACGTACGGTGTTGGAAAATTTAGACCCTGGTCGATAGAATCAACAAGTTTTAAACCCAAGTTGTTAATTAGACTTATTATGAATAAAACTTGTTAAAACAAACAAACATCAATATCATGTCAAAATCATGCAGCAGAAAAATAAATAAGACAAAATATGATAACCCAGAAAAACCAATGAAACAAACTAGTTTCACAGTAAAAAACCTGGGGGGAAACCTTTCCAAAAAGCAATCCATTATAGTAAAGAGAAGTTTCAGATCTAGTACAAAACATTTGTCCCTAGATTCTACAATCCCCATAAATGAACTCACAACAAAAACCTTTTACCGCTTTAGAACCTCTGAACTCTTCAATATATAAACACCACCCTTTTGATGCACGAATCCCAGTACGTGACTAACCAATTGCGCGAATCCCAGTACGCGACTTAATCACCAACTAGAAGAAGATTGTTGGCTGCAAAGTTCTTCACTTCATCAACAATGAAGATCAAAAAGCACTTGGTTACAAAACCCTAAGGCGCAAGGACGCAGTAGCTTCTTTTAGAGAGAATAAGGCATCGGTCACCTTTTGCATATGTTCTCCTTGTATTCTCTTATGTGACGGCCTCTAAAATAAGCTTTATATAGGTCTAGGGTTGTGAGAAAAGAAACCCTACACATACATGTCATCATGGGCCGAAAATCAGATCTGAAAATCTGAATTCCTATAACCTCGATCGATCGGGAGGTGTCAAGGAGGTGTCGAGCTTTAAACTTCGACAGATACAACTATCGAGAAGCTATCGAGGAGATTTCTCGATCGATCCATCTAGCTATCGAGAGGTGTCAAGATTGCGATAACAATCAACTGAAGAGCTTGATAGATAGCCTAGCTGTCGAGAGGTGTCGAGCAACTGTCGAGCTATCTGTCCAGCTTTAATGAATAGCCCTTCTTCACTTATTTCTTGGTCCAATCTTCATGGCTTTAATACTAGACTTGAACAACACGTTTCTTGATGTATTAAACAGATCCTAGATCTTCCCAATTATAAGTAAAGTGCGTTTTATCAAAGGATTAGCCAACTACATAACTATTGACATATGTTCCTAACATGAATCGCATATGTCCTAACATACGGCACATGGAATGGAATCTAAATGAAGTAATTTTAGAAGTACACAATATTTTCCACAATATTTTTGTGCAAATTGTTATTAATTTTTAAGTAGGCCCACAACTTATACTATTTTATTGTTAGTTTAAGTCATTTCAATTATTGTAACAATTCTAAGCGGGGGGGGGGGGGGGGGGAAATTGTTTCTCTAGAATTTTTGCATCCAAGACAACAAAATACAAAATACAAAAAAAAAAAAAAAAAAAAAAAAAGGCAACAAGCTAGAAAAGAAAAATAGAATAGTACTCCATTTTCTCTTTACTTTCTTTTCTTTTCCCCTCTTCTCCATGTTTCCATACTTCAAATCTTATGCGAAATCAATGATCCAACATTACTAACTTTTCATTTTTAGAATCACCAAAATTACTAACTTAGAATTTCAATCCAGTAATACGGATTCATGAAAAAAAAGGCCATTACCATCATATATAAATAAAATATTACCTGACATCACCTAATTAACAATATCTTTAATATACATAAAACTAAATTTATATCAAATCCATTTTCATTTATATTTAAATTTTATATCATATGATTCAAATCCAACAGCACCGTTATCGACAACCCAATGAAAAATTTAAATAGAAAACCTGAAATTGGAGATAAAGTGAGATTGGTATATCGTAATGTGGCTTCCTGTTTGCATGAATAAAACTAGAGCTAGGGAAGGAACAAGTGGATAAATTGCGCCAATCTTCTTTGAAGTTGATCAAAATGATACTCCTCCCAAATGTGTGTATAAAATTATAAATGACGCCTCACAATATTACTTACCTAATGAAATATTTATTTTTAATTTTTAAAAATATTATGCATTTTTACAAACCAATTGAGGTTAAGTTTTATTTATACAGACCTCACGGGAGGGGAGATCTTATTTTGTCCATCATTATGGTATGATCAGTTATATAAAAAATGCAATATCTTTTTTGAAAGTCAAACATTGACATATATTTTTCATTTATACAAACCTTGAAGGAGGAGTGTCATTTCGTCCAATGTTTAGTGGGATTTTTATTCGGTGAAATTTCAGATAAGATTGGTTTTATTTACCCAAAAATAAAAGACAAACAGAGAAAGGTGAAACGATGAAGAGAAATCAATGGTAGTTTTTTTTTTTTTTTTTTTTTTTTTTTTTTTTTTTTTAAGATAAATGGTAGTTTGTTTATTTATTTATTTATAACTTGTCAATTTATTTAAAAAATAAAAAAAAATGAAAAAACTTGTCAATTTGAGAATTGACAAGTTGAGAAAGACAAAGTCTTTTTGTTCATGTGATGTGATTTGTCTGAATTAGGGGGAAAAAGGAAACTTTATTTCAATAAAAGGGATCATCAATCTTTTTATTTATTTTTCATTTTTTTGGTGAAAGGGAATATAAATTAATTAAATGAAGTTAAGCTGTACAAAGTCTGATTCTCCTCTTTTCAAAAAAAAAAAAAAAGTCTGATTCACCTTTTACTAAAAAAATAAAAAGGATGATTCTCCAAAAAAAAAAAAGGGGGAGTACAAAGTCTGGTACATAACAGATCGATAACACCGCCATCAATTAAATGCTGAGTCAAAATACTAGGATTAAAGTACTAACACAAAAATATCATTAGTTGACCTCTTCGCATGAGCCAAATAACCTCAACCCATACCTACTTTTACCCTTAGGTTGTTGATTTGAATTTTATTTTGACTAGGTTTAGCAGCAATCAATGCCATTCGGGAGTTTCCTACAGATTTTGGCCGAAAATTTTGATGGATGCTCATACTTGTCTTATTTATTGTATCCTTCTATTGGACAAGCTTGTGGTCTGTGAATTTTAGCTGAAAAGGTAATCGAGTGTCTTGGCACTCACTCGAATAGCATGAAAATTACCTATTTCCTTTTTATTAATGGAGAAGATTTTCAAGATGGCAATAACACATGAAATTTTCTTGTTAAAAAAAAAAAAAAAAAAACCATAAAGAGAGAAGGAAGAAAAAAAAGGTGAGGTTACTTTAACAAATCACTTATAATATAAAATAACAAAAATAACATATATTTAACCATTTCAAATTTGTAATATTCATAATTAAAAATTGCATGTTTGTTTTATGGGGAAAATTGTATATTTTTAAGAGCAGTGTTTATTTTACACACTCTGTTACGCATACAAAAAATCAGTTGAAATCATGACTTCTCCAAGTAAAAATTATGACTTTTTCGGTGGAATATTTTACTTGCATAAAGTGTGTAACAACGTTTTACCTATCTTTAAAACTTTAATCAAGCCAACTTAAAATTGAAGTTCAAATTTCTGGTCCAATGTGCTATAGGCACCTAAACGCCAGTAACTCATCAACATAATGGTTCTTGTCAAATGAAACAAAGATAAATAGGTTTTGTTTTCTTAATCCAACTCCAACATACGTATTTATTTATATATAAAAGAATCCTGTAAACATTGCAACTTTACAAGCCTTGATAATCTGATTTTCTGTAGATTTTTTCCGTTGACAATTGACATATGCCTACTGATATTCATAGTATTTCAACATTATTTTCCACCTATGAAGTATAAACTATTCTTCACCCATTTTCTTCATGAAGCCACATCCTTCAATTTTATTTTTGTTAGAAATACTGAATTCAATAGTATTGTATTTCATAGTAAAAGAATATACACGAGTGCCTTTATATAGGAGGCAGATGTGTGCAGTACAAGTAAGAGTTTAGTGCAAGTATGTGTACTACACAAGTAATTTAGGTGGGCCTAAAGCTCACAACACTATACACGTTAACAGCCCCCCTCAACCTTTTATTTAGATAGTGAGTGATGTGGCAGTTTTTCATTAAAACAATTGAAGATTTCAGTTAAAAAAATACTGGAGGTAAGCTAAACCCCTATTTTATATTCTAATAATTTTTCATGTTTGCATACACTATTTAACACCCCATTTTGCAACATTTTATTTCCATTATTTTTTTTACTGTTTAAGTTATAGAAGTAAATTAAAATGGTAACTTATTTTTTGCAAAATCCCAAGCTGTTAGATTGCATTTCAAACAAAATTACCTTCTTTCGGTGATTAAAATAATGTACATATCACTGTTTTATTAACATTCAAATTTGATTGGTCAATTCTTCTCAAAAAAAATTTGATTGGTCAGTCCATGGTCTTAACAAAGACATGCACGCGTAGCATAATCCTAAAAATTAATTTTAATTGGTCCATGAAAAAGAATACTTAAATTCTAACTGAAAGATAAGATCTTATTGGTTGTTATTGTTTAATTATAGTGGACATGCAAGTACACAATTATTCCCTTTTTCTAGATTAAGTTGATTTTTAATTAGATATTGTATTTATTGGAACTTAATCATTTTCTTGTATCTGAGAAGAAATTCGAGATGAATAGGAAGGAAGCTTAATAGATTGGAATGAATCAAAAAATTTCTTCTATAATCAATTAGTATAAACATCAACAACTTTGAATTAGATTAGTTTTTGCTCAAAAAAAAAGCTCATGGGCCAATAAAATCCTATCTAATGGAGCTAGAGCTGAAAAAACAGCATATAACCAAGGTATATCTTTTTTATCAAAGGTTGAATTGATCATCAAAAGAAGAATTGTGCCAAAAATTAAAATACATTCCAGGAAAACAAGACTTTCATCAAAGAGAAGCAAAAGAAAGGCTTTCATAAAAATTCTCATCAAATTGAGAATGAAGTTTTCATTCTGTACATACCAGATCATGAATTAGCTAGTAACTGCATTCAATTGAAACTAGAAAATTTAGACCTACTTGCCATCCACACTAGAATAAATAATGAAATTTTTTTCGAAAAAAAAAAAAAAAAAAAAACTGTCAGTGGAGGAAGACCTACTAAGAATAAGAGACATAGGTTGGATCCTCTTTTTGTCACCCCTATGTCACTGCATGGGAGGGATATGGGAAATTGGAAAAAAAAAATGATGAGCTTTTTATTTAATTAAATAGTTTTTTTTTTTTTTTTTTTTTAAGCTTTTGAATCATAGTGGAGCACTTATCAAAAGATGATTCCAAATGAGTTTAAAATGCTAAATTATTTCCTTAAAATAAAAATAAAAAATGATTGAAAATAGATCAAACTTAGTTGACTAGTCCAAGGCCCAAGTACCGTTTAGTACTTGAGTCTCGGCTTGATCCTAGTTAATATTTAATATAATATATAGAAACACACTTAATGCAAAAAGTCAAAGTCCAATGGATATGAGCTTAATTATGTTATATTAACTATTTATAATTTTCGTTATTATTTAATCTGAGACTTCACTCATACATGTACACGTAGCAACTTAGGTCATTGTGTATCAAATCATTATGAAAATTTGATTTTTTACCTAGATATTAACAGGAATAAAACTCTTGATCCTAGTATCAATTGAACGAATTTTGGTCCTCAAAAAAGTAGGAGAAAAACCCTTTCCTATAAATAGCAAGGGTATCCCAACTTCAAAGTGAAAGGATTTCCACATGCTCATATATAATTAATCATGTAGATCGATGGTTATAGTTTGATTATGCATTCTAATTACAGATTCAACATATTTTCCATTTTCCTTTTGCATCGTATAAAGTATTTAGAAAAAATTGAAAATATCATTACCTTAGTTTGGTTTATTCATTCACATGTTCATATAGGTTTAACCACTTAAATCTATAATTATGAATTCAAAGCATGTAGATTATGATAAGATCCAAGTATATGGATTAGGGTTTCCATTCCAATATTTAAGTTTAGGGTTTCATCTGATCTTAGGTATTAAGCCCTGGGTTAATTCATACATCATAAATACATGTTCATTCATTTTAATTATCAATCTCAGCATGTTTAACTCATTCTTTGCATCATAAAATACCAAAAAAAGATTGCGCTTTAATTCTTGTAGTTTATTTTCAAGCCATATAGTACACATCTTGGGTTTATGATTTATTCTCACATGTCATATGTATAATTATTCTAGATTTTGATACTTAATCTTAATCAGATATATTCGGTTCCTTTAACCAAGCCAAAATAGTCAATACTAGCCATTTGGCCATGATCTATTTGACAACCTAGCCTTATGGCATTCAGGTCTTTGTTATTTGAACGAGATTATTTTGTTTATCCTTACTCCGTATTAATTTATCTTACTCATTATATTTGGCTTTCGTTATTAAATATTACTAGTCGCTAACCCGTGCGATGCACGGGAAATGTATTGAGTACAATATATAATTTAATATTTGTTTATTTTACTACAACACCAAAATTGAATTTGTAAAATAAAATCATATAGCTAAAACATTTGTTAACAGCTATATGTTTCAGAAATTTATTAAACTATATTATTATTATTATTATTATTATTATTATTATCAACTTAACAGTATTTTAATATATGATACCAACATGCTTCAAGAAAATGTCCAACACTGAAAACAATTTCGAAAACAAACTCAACTAAACAGTTTGATGAATAAATATATTACAATCTATAATATAAGCCAAGAAATAAACTTTGAAACCAATATGAACAAAATCCACATCAAACAAAACCATTTCGATCATTAAGAATATGACTCACTAAAGTCATGAAAAACACAGGATTCATTACAAAAGAAAAAAAAAAAAAAAAGCATCTTTAGTCTTTATAGATTTTGCCTAAGTACCCAGATACGATGACACATACTCACACAAAAATCATTAAAAAAAGAATCAAAGAACATACACAACATGTACATACGCTATGAAAGTAAAAATAAGAAAAACAAAAGAGACGTAAACACGGACAATTAAAGAAAAAATATAGGAAAAAAAAGTTAGGAATAGAAATATAAGATAAAGATGGGTTACCCTCAAAAAGAATAATCCATGGATATTCATTGAAATCTTCTAGATAATTTCTGATAATAGAAAAAATAAAACCCAAAAGTTATGATGTTAAAACTTCCAAAAGGCCAAAAAAAAAAAATTTTAAAATCAGAAGATTCAAATCTTCAAAAGTATTGAAATAAAACAATATATATATATATATATATATATATATATATATATATATATATATAAAATTACGCAATAGAGAAATATAATAGAAAGAAGGGAATCCATAATTATAGCTTTTCTACTATTGAAATTGGCCAGACAATTAAATGTATTGCAAAAAATGAACTTAAAAATTCATATGTAAACCAAACAATTAGAAGAATTTGAGCCAAGAATTTATTAAAACAAAACAAAAATTATGTGACTACACAATGGAGAAATATAATAAACAAAAAAAATATGTCTACACAACATAGAAATATTAGAGAAATATGAGTTACCTTTTAAATGTTAAAATTCAAAATATTAAAACTTTTAAAAGGTTAAAAAAATTTGAAGATTTAATTAAAAGATTCAGGCCCAACAATTAAATAAACAAAAACACAATTGACAAACTTATAAGAAAAAACAACAAATCTATAATTTTTATTAAACAAATCAAATAACCCTAACCTTGATGCATTGACCGAAGAAGGAGAGGAGTCCAATACATAAGTGGAATATGTGAATTGTGAAGCATGAACCGCCCTCAAAAAAAATCTTGAAGAAAAATAAGTTTTAAGGAGAAAATTGTGTTGCGGCAAAAGAAGATAATAGCAGATCTAATCATAAAATCTAAAATAAAAAGAATTTAAAATAAAAATAATAAAAAAATAGTGGTGACCAACGGCCATACATATAGATATAAGATATTGACCAACCTTTATAAAAAGATGTCAGTTTCAATATTCACTTTATGGTGAGGGTCCTCAACCCAGCGAGTGCCATCTCTCTGCGACAAGAATCCCTAATCCCCTTTTCCTTTCTTCCTTAGTTTCTCTTTTCCATGACTCTCATACCTTGTAAAACCAACGTAATTTATAGAGACTAAAATTAAGGTGGGCGTACTCTTTTTCTCTATCTTCATGGAATATTTACAATGAAATTACTAATACAGTGCAATGAAGTTGCTCATATTTTGGAGGGACTTTTACTGTCAATGATTTGAGTAGGAACAGTCATAACTAATAAGCATTGTCAATGTTCATAGTTAGAATATTTCTACGAAACTTACTGGTAATTAAGTTTGCTTTGCGGATTAGGTTAGCGTTGGAGACTTGTTGATTTTGGAAGAGACTGGTAGACAACTTCGATGCAACTTCGATGCTTTCAGTTTGGCCGTAACCTTCTCTTCTAATTTTGGGGCTTAGGTTTTCTACGCAAGCAATTCTTAAATAGGAGAGAGTAGAGGCGGTGGGAGAGTGTCCTTATTTGGCTAGAAGTCTAATTTGCATTGGAAAAAGAAAACAGTGATGAGGTGGAAAATTTAATTTAATTTAAATTTAATTTAAATATTGTGTTGACGTGGAAAATTGTGGGAGCTTCAAAAGCTTCGATTATATATATATATATATATATATATAGATTATACTTTTTTTATTTTTAGTCCAAGTCTTGCATTTTGAAAATTAATCTTTTCCTATTATTACTACATCTAATTATCTATGATTCTTTGTTCATTTCTATGATGAAAAAAAAAATTACTCTTCTATGTTAGTTTCGCCTTCCCCCTGTTGAGCACTAAACAATAACATCTGTTACTTGTACTGGGTTGTCGATCTCACCCATTTCAATATTTTTTAGATTCAGATTTAGATTTAGACTTGGAGAAAGATTTGATGTAACAAAAAATTTGTGGAGTCGTGAAGACTTGTCGATCCCTTAGCTATTATGGAATGCTTGGAAAAGTAGCATCTTAATTTGTACTTTAGAGTCTTATATCTTTTGTAACCAGCTGGAGTTTTTGAGTGTGGAACTTGAATATTCGAAATATGTTTATGATGTTATTTTTACCTTGATATATATATATATATATATATATATTCGAAATATGTTTATGATGTTATTTTTACCTTGATATATATATATATATATATATATATATATATATATATTTTAAAAGGTTTAGCCTTTGCTCTGTTTAGTTTTAGGTGGAATAGTTTTGTATAGGATTAATAATATGTTAGGGTTTTTTTTTCCCCCATTTACTGTGAAGTTCATAAAGATATGAATATAAATAGTAACAGAATACACATATATTCCATCCATGAAATAATTGTAATTAGAACTAATAATTGTCAAGTCTTCAAAATACAGTTGCCACGTTTAAAGACATTAATATACCTAGACGAAATTAATCTATATACCGACGGTTAAACTCTCATTTGTAAAGGTGTCTGTATCATCAAGTCCTACTTGGATGTCTGATCACATTACAATATTGATCATTATTGGGAGGTATAGACGTTTAGAGAGAGTGATAATACCTAGACCACAAGGGAAAATTTTATGCAATCAATCGTAGTGGTAGAGATTTTATATTAATATTTTTAACACAAATTCGGGTCAAGGAAGGGAGTCCAAATAACCATGTAGTTGAATACCAAGTCTACAAGGCACCAAATTCAATGTTCCCAATAAGTTTCTCCTACTTGAATGGGAATTTCATCTAAGGAAATTATTGTATATACTTAATTGTTTTTTTTTTTTTTTTTGGTTAAGATTATTGTATATACAAAACAGGGATGTACCTAACAGTCGATGATTCCAATTATTTGTAGTTCTCAACTAGCCCTTTCACAAAACGAGCATAAATCATACAATAATGTGTATAATTAAAAACATAAATGAGTTTAAAGTTGCGCAAAATTTTGTAACTCAATTGACATTCCTGATATTAGGAGGCGTCTAATGTTAAATCCCCTCTCTTCCATTATAACCATCGAATCATCAAAATAAATAATAAGTTTAGAGTCACAACACAAATCCCGGCCACTCTCCATCCCAAAAAAAAAAAACCTACTAACTCAATAGTAATAAAAGAAAATGTTGTGAAAACTTTTTTTTTTTTTTTTTTTGGTGAGAATTGTGAAAACTATTATGACTAATTAAATTACATAAGCATTTGGCAAAAATATATCATATATCATAATTTGGTAACGAGGAAGTCATGACCTTTCCCGTGAATATTTTTATTGACCAATTAAAACCTACTTAACAAATTGATTTTCACGTGTTGAAGGATGGAGCGGGGTTCAAGCTGTCCATGTCCTAGTGTCGACCAGACATGGCAAACGGGTTCAAGTCGAGTTGGGTTGACCCGTATTTTTCACATTTTTTTTTATATAAAGAAAATAACATGTTGTGGGGGCCAATTAGTCAGAAGGTATTATTAAAGCTATATGAATTGGGCCTATGGCCCAATCCGAGGACATTAACCAATCCGAGAATGGCCAAATGAGGTTATAATGAGAATGGTATAAAGAGAAAAATAAAGATAGTACGAGATAAGTCCAACACATGTCCGAGGAGAAAAGTCATCTCAGAAACGAGGATCCAAGGTCAGTAAGAATGTCCTATCACCTTAGACCTTCTTCAAAGTTGCATCACAACTAGGAGTTGGACGTTGGACAAGGGGTGAGTAAAGGAAGACAACATATATCTTCAAAAGCTGCTACCTCCACATTAAATGCCTCCACATTAAATGTCTCTCAACTAACTCTTTGACCACATTAATGTGGAGGTGATACCTGAACAGTGGCCAAGCAGCCTTATAACTACTATTTGATGGTTCTGGGAGGTATTGGATGGGACAAGAATGAGTTCCTTGAATCTAACCTACACGTGTATGATGGAGATGACACCAAAATTGTAGTATATAGCATGGGAAAGTGGCCTAAAAAAGGAGGATCATAAAAAATCAAGAAATCTTTGTAAGAATACAGTGAACTCTTGTAGCTTTGTTCATGTATAAAATATTATAACATAAGCTTCTCAGGCTGGGCCGATGACAAATTTTCTTATATTATTGGTGTTTAATAGTATTAAATCAGCAACTTTTATTGTCTTTCTTCTAGGATAGATAGAACTAGTTCTTTCACCTACACTCTACAAATTCATTATTTGGGCTTGTTGGGCCAAAACCCAATCCTATACTGGGTCCAATCCAATTTCAGTCCCTATACATGTATTTGCCATTTGGAAAGTCATGCAACAAATTACTTAATGTAAACTGCATTACTTTAAATTCACCACTTATATCAATAATGAACTCAGTTAAACTTATTAATACTTATTCAATAATTTTAAAATTATACAAATCCCAACATTGCTAACTAAAACAAAATAACACAAAAATAAGTAAAACAAATATACAAGTTTTATTTTTACACAATATTAACATCCCAAAATATAAAACGAAATTACAAATTACTTATTAGGTAACTCATTTGACAAAGAATAAAAACATATAAGAAATTTACAATCTTAAAAATTAATTTTATAATCTATTATCAATTGTGATTGGCACTCTATTTCAATTTGAGAATATACATTAAAGTTTGATTGTTTACTTATTTATATATAGTCTCTTTTATGAATATCATATCATTGTTAAGTAACACACTCCAAGAAATGTAATAATTTATTTTGAAAAGCCATTTATTTTGGACATTAAATTGTTAAAAAATAGGTTTAAGCATTCATAATTTATGCTAATTTGATACTTTGCTTTCACTATTTTCACACTTATAAATGTTTCTCACACATGTCTAAATTTTAAGTCTATTTTTTTTACTCTACTGTAACCATATTATCTTGGCATGTACTTTGTTATTTGATATCTAAAAATCTTTACTCATTACAGAATGCTTAACTATTCATCTTTCAATTTATTTGCATGCAGTTATGTAAATATCTCAATTGTTTCCTTAAAACTCACAACAAACAATTAAATCAATATTGTCTTTATTTTATTTTATTTTTTGCCAAAAAAAAGTTTTAAAAAATGGCTCAGGTTAACCGGCAAAAAACACGAGTCAGGTCATGGGTCATCCTGTTTCTGCTTCGGGTAAAAAAAATCAAGTTCGGGTCTGGTATTTTTCGGATCGGATTGGGTTAGGTTAGAAAATTCTGACCTGTTTTGTCATGTCTAGTGCCGACTGCCGAGCCCTATTCCCAAGAAGTGACCCAATCTTAGGGCAAAAAAAAAAAAAAAACTATGGCAAGACTAAGTAAGTGGGTCCCTTGGAAATTGGGTATCAGCGTATTGGTTAGACAGAATCAGAGAGCTTAGGCCCAAGAGCTAGAGGCATCAACGCCCCTTCGTGATGGTTAATGGTCCTTTGGCATGTTCGGGAAAAATTGACTGTAAACAATTCTTCCAATTCGATAGAACAGGCTGATCCGATTATCCAAACAAAGAAACAACAAATAGAAGAAAAAAGTACAGGCTATCCAGGGATAATTGCTGACTCCATTTATCCATTCTACCTCCATAATGTTTCTTGGATATCAACCCGGGTGCATTAGCCAACATGAGTGTATCTCAATGTAATAGAGAGAGAGAGAGAGAGAGAGAGAGAGAGAGAGAGAGAGAGAGAGAGAGAGAGAGAGAGAGAGAGAGAGAGAGAGAGAGAGAGAGAGAGATGATATAATATTTTTGAAAAAAATAATTAAAATAATTAAACTTTTGAACAACTTGGAATGCAAATACTAACCTGAAATTGAAGACCAAAGATTTGTTTGTTGATAGCAAATGAAAACAGCATGAAGTTTCTGTCCATTCTCTCTCTCCTCTCTTATTTTTCTTTCTCCTTTTACACTAGGCATAAGTTTAAATTCTTTGAAATTAACTTCTTCTTCTTTTTGAGATGAATGGCAGAAATTGTATTGATATAAAAGGTATACAATCCCGTGGACATAGCCACAGGCATGAGTGGCCCCAGCCACTTAGTTATGCTGAGTCCATGCAGTGAAGGACTCAACATAACAAGATGAGTTGATTTTAATTTTTTATCCTTCTACTTTTCTATTCCTAACCAAACACTTACGATGAAAAATAAAATCTTTTATATCTTCCAATTTTTTCATTTTCTTACAATTTTCTATCCTCTTATTTTTTTTTATCCCTCAAAACAAACGAACCCTTTAAAGTTGTAATAAATGACTTTTCTCTTGCAGAACCTTAAAAAGGGTAATTTAATGGGCAAGGACTGGCATCTAAACTAGACTATCAGTTTAAGTGTTTATCTTTCCCTAATCTCCCTCCTATTGGACTCAAGCTCAATAGTTTATACTTTATTGATTATTGGTTCACTGTTCTTCAAGCTCAATAGCTTATAGTCTCTCCCAATCTCCCTTTTATTGGACTCAATTAGCTCAATAGTTTATACTTTATTGACTATTGGTTCAAGGTTCTTCAAGCTCAATAGTTTATATTTATAGTCTCTCCTAATTTCTCTCTTATTGGACTCAAGCTCATTAGTGTATTTGGAAAGTTTATAGTCGACAAAATGTTAAATAAAAAAAAGTAGAATTATCTAAGGGTTAAAATATGTTTTAATCTAACATATTTTTTTAGGACAAGCTCTCCGATGGACAAGTTATTGCTATGAAAAGGGTTTAAATAAATTTGGGAGAAAGAGATCTTAAATTTAAGAATGGGGTCCAATTAGTGACCAAGGATCAACATTGAAATTTAGTTAGGCTCATCGGATTTTGCTTAGAAGGAAATAAAAAACTTTTAATTTATGAGTTTGTGGCTAATACAATTCTTGATCACTTCATTTGTGTCTAAAGGACTAAAACAATCTAATCTAATCTCGAAAGCTAAGTGAAGTAATGGGAAGGATATACACACACCTTGCAAGATTCGGAAAACAGTCTCCTAAGAATTAATTAATGGCCGATTGCCAACTTATTACAAAAATAACAATTAGACAGTCATAGCAACGAAAATCATATCATGCATGTCACAAAATAAAGATAATTTATTATAAAAATAAAACAACATAAATTTTTTTTAGCAATGCTAGAGACAGAAGATTCACACAAAAGAAAGATTTGTCCCCATATAATAAAACTTTAAAGGAGTTCCATTAGGTTACAATGGTAAATGACCATGTGAGAATGCTCAAACGCAAAATTGGATGTGAATTCTAAATAATGCATGACAGTGTTAAATGCAACCAATATTAGGGGCAATTTCTTGAGGATATTTGTTTTTAGTTAATTATGTCACAATATCCATTTTCTCATCTTTTGATTTTTTGACAATAACAAAAACATTATTATTTTACGATATTTTTCTTGAATTTCACATGATAAAAATACATACATACATACATACATATTTATATATATATATATATATATATATATATATATATATATATATATAATTTAAAATAATAGTAAGACGGTAGAACCAGCTAAGCAGTATATATGAAAGCAAATAGAACCGTCCAAGATGGCGGTAGCAACAAGTAATAATAAACTGAAAGCAATTAGAACCGTCCAAGATGGCGGTACCAACAAGTAGTAATAATGAACTGAAATCTGAAAATACTTGTTATTGAAAATAGAACAAAACACTTACAGTAATAGTAGTGATTACAAGATCTCAAGATAACAGGTTAATAGTTACAAAGCTTGAACTAGTCCTAGTTACAAGATTGTAAGGGTAGTAGGAAAGTAGTAGGAAACAAGGAATTCTCTCAAAGAAAGACTCTCAAGAAGGAGGTAGTTCTAAGAGAAAAAACCTGATAGAAAAACTTGCTTAAACTTAAGGGACAACCCCCCTTAAATAGGCAAAATTCGGAGTAAACAGTATCATGAATAGTAACAGGTGAACAGTAACGGATGAACAGTGACAAGTGAATAGTGACAGATGATCTTGACTATTTTGACAAGTTATCAAAATTGTCTCAAGAGGCGGATGAGTAGACCTAACAATGGTTTTATCTTCTTTAACAAAATTTGATTTCTTTATCACATTTAAACGTTGTTTTGAAACTTCATCTTTTGAAACATAATGGTTTTCAAGAAAATCAAAAAACAAAATATGTTTTTTCAATTGGTTCATCTTTTCTAACCATTTTCTTTTAACACGGTTTTTCTCAGACTGAGCAAAATTATTTTGGAAATATTTTCTTTTATTTCTGTTTTTAGAAAGCATAAATTCATTATACAAAGAAACCATATCAATTTCAAAGTTTTCATCTAAAACGGTCAAAACTCTTAACTAATTTTGGTAAATAGGATTTTCAATAGGAGGAAAATCAGAATCAGATGGACAAACATATATGGTGTCATCTTCTTCTTTATTAGCAGTTTTGTCATATGGAGAAGAGGTTCCAAGCTTAGTGGAATAGAAAGCAGTGCTAACTTGAGATTTATCACTTGAAACACCTTTTAGCTTTAAATCAATGGGTTTTTTCAAAATTCTTTTTCAAAAAATCATTGAGATCTTGATCTCTTTTTGAAATACTTTCAGATCTAGAAAACGAATGTCTTCCTTCGTTGATTCTCAAAGGTTGATTATTTTGAAAATTTATTTTAACAGTACCATCAAGATATTGTTGAATATGCGTAAGATCAAGTTCATCAAAAATAGGTTTAGCAATAGGAGATTCTTGTTCCGACAACCATTCAGTGGGAAGCTTAACATCTTGCCACTGAATCATTTTTGGAACTTGAACTTTAGCATCAGGGGTTGAACATTGAATTAACATGGTTTTACCAAAAGATTCTTTATGATTTATAGCACCAGGATTTAATTGAGTACCCAACAGTCTATAATAAATGCGGTAAATCAGAGCAAAAGATTTACTACCTTCTTCCATGTGATAACCAAATGAAACAATATTCAAAGTCAAGGTTTTAACAATATTAGGATCATCCAAAGCAAGAGTAAGATCAGGATAACAATTGAAATATACTGGACCATCATATAAAGAGGCAATAATCATTCCAAGAATGCCATCTTTAAAGTTCTTAAATCTAGCATCACGTAAACACATGAGAACAGAAGCATTAATACCCTTTCGAGTAAGTGGTTTAATAGCAACTTGAACCATTCCAATATGCAAATAACTGAATTTTTTAGTAGCAAGAAATTCACCAATATTCTTTTTAGAAAACAAGCAACATTTTTCATGAGTTCTTGAAATAGAAAATATTTGTTCAACAGTTCTAGCTTTGTAAGCAGAATGAAAAGCATTTTCAGCCCAACTAATTTTATAAACATTTTTAGTATCAATCTTAGGAATAGTCCATTTTTGGAAATCAGGGATCAACTCATAATCTTCAACATTGTGATCTTCTTCATTTACAATATCAGGAGGATAACCAGTCCTGGAGCTGACAGAGGAGTTGGATCTCCACAATCTATCCATACTATCCTAGTTTTAACACTCAATTATCATGTTTTTCTCACAACCGTTGCATTTCGTAACACATACCCTAACCAACCTTATACCTCTCATGCCCTACATGCCCTCTTTGGCTCAAACGGGCCTTACTGTTTGGTTCTGGGAATTCACTTTACAACTAGGGTGGCGCCAACGATGGTAAAAAGGGAACACAACAAAGGAGTACCAAAGTTTCGGACAACACAGACGGAGAGACAGAGAACACAACAACACTATCACCGACCAGAAAAGAATGGCTCTGATACCAAAATGGGGAAGGGGACACAGCGCTGAAGGCGGAAGCACAGTTACACAGCAATAATATATATTGAAAATAATATATATAGATGGCTTATAGAAGCTATCCTGTTAACCACCCAATACTACAAATGAACCTTATGATTTCTACACTATTCAACTCTTTGACAAAGAGAGAATCCATTCAATGGATAAAAATACTATAATGGGCACTGATTATGCTAAATTGAGTCTTAAGACCCAATCTCTGCTAAGAAGTGTTGTTGCCAACTTGCCAACAGACATACAATTTTGTATTTAGGAAAGCAAGGCTATGTTTAGGTCTTTCGACCTATGGTTTAAATATTTCAAAAAACTTGTTACAACTACTATTCCTGATCTTGATGAATTGGATGAATTAGATAACGTATTTATCCAACTAGATTGGGAAGAACACTTTGGGAGTAGTCACAGTACCAAAGTTTCGGACAACACAGATGGAGAGACAGAGAACACAACAACACTATCACTGGCCAGAAAAGAATGGCTCTGATACCAAAATGGGGAAGGGGACATAACAAAGGAGTACCAAAGTTTCGGACAACACAGACGGAGAGAAAGAGAACACAACAACACTCAAAATGGGGAAGGGAACACAGCGCTGAAGGCGGAAGCACAATTGCACAACAATAATATATGTTGAAAATAATATGAAAGTAATTTAAAACAATAGTAAGACGGTAGAACCAGCCAAGCAGTATATATGAAAGCAAATAGAACCGTCCAAGATGGCGGTAGCAACAAGTAATAATAAACTGAAAGCAATTAGAACCGTCCAAGATGGCGGTACCAACAAGTAGTAATAATGAACTGAAATCTGAAAATACTTATTGAAAATACTTGTCCAATTCTTATACTTAATTGAAACCAGATTTCATAAGGTGAATTCTTACAAGCTACTTGTTAATTACTAAATTTTTTCCCCAATAAATGTATAAGTGAAATAGTTAAAGCCGTGATTTGTAACTAGTAGTGCTAAGGTGTCATCAAATTGGAAGTCATAGTTCAAGAAATCAAGGTAGCATAAAAATAAAAATTTGTTATAGAGTTGTTGTGATACTCTAGGTTGTGGGGATTGAATTGTACGAGTGTGTGCAACACCAACATGTCCTAAGTTTCGCATTTAACGTGTACTATAGATCAATTTAGGCTATTCATGTGATTAAGATGAGCCCCAATTATAACTAATGCTTTGGGACATAATGTAGATATAGCGCTCCCTTAGGTAATAACAAATGGTATTAAAGCTAGGGTGATATTGTTTTGATTATGCAATTTAATTATGCTGAATATTTGATGAAGTTTTGATTAATTGTACCCATTTGACTTCAAGTCCTGTTTTCCTTATCCCCCCCCCCCCCCCAAAACCTAAAAGGTAAAAAACTCAAAAAGAAATATTTATATTCTTTTTAACTAATAAGAAAAAAGAAATTTTATTAATGGAGAGAATGTTTCAATAATTATATGATAAAACTACCACTATCCAATGATGCCAATACAAAAATGTAGCTAGTCACTAAATTTAGATTTTATTATCTTCCTCTCTCTGAAGAATCTTTCTAGCTAATCCATGAGTAGCATCACATTGAAATGTGAAGCATTGACCAAGTTTACTATTGGCATAATTTTCCAATTTTAGGGATGAGGTGGGTTTTGCAAATAACCAAAGTATTAAATAGTAGAAAAGATGTTTGTGACAAACGAATCTTTGTTCATAATTGGTAGTCATTATAATTATTATAACTTTTGCAAATTTGTGACAAATGAGTATTAGTTCATAATTGTAGTCATGGTAATTAGTATAAGTTTTGCACTTAGACACTATGCTCCTTAGTACTCAATATCTTCTTGTTTGATTGAATTGAAATTTGTTAATAATAATAATTATTTGGAATTGGTAGTAGTTCTATTCCTTGTTTTGTTTCTCATTAAAAGATGCTAGAAAGACTCAATCAAGTGTCAACCATATCCATCCAAATTTCCAAATTTAATAAACACTTCCAATATCAATTACAATGACCTTATAACACCATGCAAGCCACCCGCTTGCTCCAACACAACAATCCACCCAATATAATTATCATAATCATAAATATAAAATGCTTACAAGTATTGAAGTCCAAAAATTAATCAACAAATATAACTCAAAAATATCCATCCAAATTTTCAAAAAATAATAAACACTTCCAATATAAATGTAAACCGCCTTATAGCACCATGCAAGCCACCTGCTTGCTCCAACTCAACAATCCACCCCAACACAATCATCAACATCTCAAGTACAAATTTTTAAGCAAAAATTACTTACTATGCTCAAGCCAAGCACGCACCTTTCCAAAAATATAAATTCCAAACTTATAACAATAAGTGAGTGGTTAACCTGCAAAATAAAAGAGGACACTTAAATGATGTGGAAGGCAAATAAGGGTATCATTGCAAAAAAATTTAATGAGTCGGGACTTGGTACAATTAGGCAGAAAAATTAAAGGCTACTTTGCAAATAATGTTTGAAGTTTAATTGTATCCAAACTTTGTCATTTGGTACACATAAGAAAACTTACCCATTATGCCTAAATGTCTCAACTGAAATAGGTGCTCCAAATCAACTCCATATACAATCACAAACAACCTTTTACTACATTCAATTAAAAAATCAAAACTAAAGCAAGTGCCCGTGCACACACACACATGTTGAATGATGATAACACATTGAAGATATAATTTTTAAGCAAAAATCCTCATCTAATGGAAGAATCTCCTTGTAGACATTAGTGGGCAGTGGGTTCTTTTTAAAAATTAATCTCAAGTTAGCTAAACCACAAAACTAATAACCAAAAAAAAAAATTCGAAATCTACAAACTATAGAAAAATTAAGTAGAAATAATAAAAAAATACAAGATTTGCATAGTACTTCTTAACATGTAGTCAGCCACATATAAAACCGTCCCAAAACAAACTTATAGTGGGTACATTCGAAATCTTGTATATGTGGGACAACACACTGTGGCTAACTATAGTGGGACAACACTAAGTTAAGAAGTACACCTAGTGGCTATTAATTTATTAATAAAACCGTCCCACATAGTGTATATATGGCTGACTATTAAGTACACCAAGATTTGCAAGTGTTGTCCCAGTACATTCGAAATCTATTAAATTTTTTTTTTCTAATTTAATAGTTCGAAAATAGAAACTATTTTAACTCTAGTAGCTTTAATTTTAAAAGTTAAAAGTGTTTTTTGACAACAAAAAGAAAGAAAAGAAAAGGAAAATGTTCCCCACCTCAAACCCCTTGTTTTTCAATGATTAGACTACAAGTTTTTACTAACTAGATTTTTCTACTCTACTAAATATTAGAAAATGAAAAAAATGATTTTTTAGAAAATATTTTTTGTTGAATCGGATAGTGTTCATCATGACTAAACTTGCCATCAACTAGAAGTCTAGGACCCCATTTGGTTATGTTTTCATCAAGCTTTCACTTTTTCCACATGCATGGAAAACATCTAGTGTATAAATAATTAATAGGAGACACTTTGTTGTAGATATTGAAAAAAAAAAAAAAAAAAAAGAAGCATCCTAGCTATTGATAAGGATCCATCCCCTGCCACTGATTTCAAAATATGGGTATAATATTGAAAAAATGTAATTGGGAGCCATTGAAGTTTTGTTTTGGTCTTACGGTGAAATAACTTTGGCTTTTGCAACAACACGTACTGTTTTGCTCACAAACAAACAAAAATTGACTAAACCAATGTAACTGTAGAAATGGCTATAGACACTTTTTATATAGTTAGTAGATTTAGTCTAATATATTAGCCCTTTGAAGTTTTTAACCCAAAAAAAAAAACTATAGGATTGTTTAAGGGCCATTTTGAATTCCATGCTTCTGGTGGGCTTCTGACCCACTTACAAGAAGAATAGAAGATGGGTTTGTTTGATCCCTTTTGTTCATATGCTGCCTAGCTAGCTAGTGTAGAGATGGGTCAGTCATACTCAATTCATTGTACCAAAATAATTTTCACTACCAGGCTTTCATTTCTAGCATTTTTGACATTTGTTATCACAATGTCAACATTTCCAGAAAAAGAAAATAATAATAATAAATATATAAACTTTCATGGATAAAAAATTATCAATGCTTCCAAGAATTGCATTCACAATAAACATCACACAGAGCCATATTTAAAAAGAAGTCAAGATTAATTTAAAAAAAGAAGGTATAATATTGAAAAACAAATATGTACACTCTAAAGAAATACTTAAAATGATTCAGCCCATGATCCTCAAGTCCTTTTGCACAAGAAGCCAAATCTGAATAAGAGTTTTCTCTACTAATTTCCAACCAAAATAGAAAAACAGCAAAAATTAGCACAAAATTCCATGACCCATAAAAGAAAAACCAAATCAAAGCAAACCCATTAGCTAAAAACAAATACTTACACTCTAAAGAAACTTGAACAACAAAAAGATTCCAACCAAAACTGAAAAATAGCAAAAATTAGCACAAAAACTCCATGACCCATCAAAGAAATACCCAATCAATGCAAACCCATAAGTCAAGAACAAAGACTTACACTTTGAAGAAACTAGAACAACAAAAAAGAGGGAAAAAAGTATGGTGGTGGCAGTGGGTCTTAGTGGAGGTCAACGATGGCCGCGGTGGCTATGGCGGAGGCAGTGGGTGGAAGTCAAAATGTGTGGTGGTGTTGGAGAAAATGGCTCACAAAGAAACAATAGGAACAAAAAGGAAAAGAAGGGGTTAATGAATAGTTGACTGAAGAAAGGAAAAAGTGGGACACGGAGTGGCTAAAAAAAAAAAAAAAAAAGTGTGGGAACTTGGAAAAAGTGGTGGAATGCCAAAGGTTTATAACATATAGCGACGTTTTTAAAACGTCGCTATAGAGTCTTTATAAAACGTCGCTATATAGTATTTCTTTTTTAATAATGTACTGAGCACATTTTCCTTAATAACTATTGTGACATTTTCAGAAAACGTCGCTATAAACCATAAATGCGCTGCTAAAACTATTTTTTGCGACATTTCTATTGTTTTGAGTTACAATAATATTTTTAGAAAAAGGTCGCCAAAATTTCACTCTTTAGCGGCATTTTTATAAAACGTCATAGTATACCACTTATAGTGGCGAATTTAAAAATGCCACCTAAACCTAGATTTCTTGTAGTGCATCTTTCTAACCTTTCCCTATCCGTATCTTGTTTCTAGGTTCAGATTAATGATTAAATAAATAACAAAAAATGGAGTCAACTAACAACAACAACAAAGTCTTGGTCCAATATTTTTGGGGTCAGCTATGAATCCTCAACAAGACTTATCAGAATCGGCCACATATATTCTTTTCCACAAAATGAAGTCAACAAACCTAACCCCAAAAAATAAATAAATAATCCTAGAAACACCCATTTCAACAGAATAAATATGATTTACCAACTAGCAAGCCTATCTAAAGACAAATATATTAGGTTGATTTTATGTTTGAAGAAATCTAGTATAATATAATATAAAAATCTTCGAATAAAACAAAAGTCATTTCCACTCATCCTTTGACTAGGTTTAGAGTTCTCTTAAAATTTAAACAATGTGTATCTCTTTGGCCATACTATCACCCAATCCAAAAAATCATTTTTTTTAATTAAAAAATAAATAAAAAAGGAGACCCTTTATAGTATATTATACATTTGTGAGAAAAATTCTAACCCACAATTTAGTGTAGAGAGGTCACTTGTACCTGTTTGTTGAAATGTCTCAATGAAACAAAATTCTCATACTATCATCTATTATAAACAAAATGTTTCTTTGAAATGTTCCAATCCACTCAGAGAGAGAGAGAGAGAGAGAGAGAGAGAGAGAGAGAGAGAGAGAGAGAGAGAGAGAGAGAGAGAGAGAGAGAGAGAGAGAGAGAGAGAGAGAGAGAGAGAGAGAGAGAGAGAGAGATGAAAATATATATATATATATATATATATATATATATATATATAAAGGCAAGTAGCAACTTGCTACACTGAACTGGTACCAGTTCACTATAGCAAGTTGTTAAATTTTTTTAGATATGACACTATCATTGTAGCACAATTTTGGCTGTTTGTAGTGCTAAAAATAACTTTTTAGTATTTTAACATCATCTTTGTGAGTATTCTAATAAGTGTTAAAATGTGTGGGTATGTTAGTATGATGTGGCAATTAGATTGATGTCATTCACTTTCAATGATACGGCCCTTTTTCTTTTGGTTGGGACTACAAGGTCAGGTAATCCGGACTGTCTTATAATATACTTGGGGGAGACATGGTCACTGCCCAAGAAAAGGGATGCCGGCTTCTTTTTCTTTTCTTTTTTTCTTTTTTTTGAGGAAGGGATGCCAGCTTCTGAGTTTTGAGTCTTTTGACTCTTTTCTAGGGAAAATTATTGTGTACTTTCAGAGTACCATAAATGCGTACTCCCTCCTCTCACATGAATGTTGGGGCCCACTAATTAAATTTATGGTGGGACCCACATTTCATGTGAGAGGGGGGAGTACGCATTTATGATACTCCAGGAGTACCTAATAATTTTCCATTTTCTAGTTTTTGAATCTTTTAATGAGGTATTTTTTATCAAGCATGGGCTAGACCATAGAGGGTGTGTGCACAAGGACAGAGCCAGGACTTAGAGTTAGGGGGGGCAACTCTGCTGCTAGTTATGTGTGACGGCTTCGGCTTTTGAGTCTACTGCTTTACTACTAAGGATTTTTGTTTAAAATTTTTTATATGGCTAAGTTTTTTGTTTTGGGTAAAATAGATTGATTGAGCTTAATTTTTTTAGTTTTATTATTGGTAATTTTTGTTGTTGGGCTAATTTTTTTGGGTTTGTATATTTTGTTTTAAATTTAATCTATTAATTTTTTATGTCCTTTAAAAGGTGAAAAATGCTAAAACTATAAATTTTTTACAAATTGCTAATGTAGTAAGTGGTTATTGATAAGTAAAAAGTGATGCAAATGGGACAAAGTTTAGCTACAAACTTACTTAATATCTTTTTATTGGATGTGAATTTTGACAAATCCACCATAGGATTACATCTTCTTCTTATATCCTCCATGCTTGCAAAATTTCAAGAAAATTAAAGATCAATAGCTATGTCATCAATAAATTTTTTAAATTGCAAGTTTTTTTAATTTAAAATTATGCATAAAATATAAGTTTATAGATCATGTAGTAAATGATATCCGATTGACACAAAATTTAACATGTGTATTAAGGGCGTAAAGAACATGCATGCAATTCAACGGTTAGATTTTCAAAATATGTTGTAGTATTTATTTTATTGAGTAAGTTTGTAACTTTAAGCTACAACCAATTTTGTAGCTAAGCATGGACAAAGTTTAGCTACAAAATTGGTTGTAGCTTTAGGCTACAAACTTACTTAATATTTTTTTATTGGATGTGAATTTTGACAAATCCACCATAGGATTACATCTTCTTCTTATATCCTCCATGCTTGCAAAATTTCAAGAAAATTAAAGATCAATAACTATGTCATCAATAAATTTTTTAAATTACAAGTTTTTGTAATTTAAAATTATGCACAAAATATAAGTTTATAGATCATGTAGTAAATGATATCCGATTGACACAAAATTTAACATGTGTATTAAGGGCGTAAAGAACAAGTAATTCAACAGTTAGATTTTCAAAATATGTTGTAGTATTTATTTTATTGAGTAAGTTTGTAGCCTTAAGCTACAACCAATTTTGTAGCTAAATTTTGTCCGATGCAAGTGTACAAACCAATAAAAATTTGCTATCTCAATAATTTGTATAAACATTGTAAAAACGTTTGTGGCTATAACATTACTCTCAAAAGAATTGATGGTATTATTAAGGTGGATAAAGTGTAATTTTATTGAACAAAATTGCTAAAATTAGTACCTATTAATATAATAATATTTTTTAAAAAAAAATTAGGGGGGCAATGTCCAATAACAGCTCCGCCCGTGTGTGTGAACCTACAAAATGCCTATGCGATAGATAACTTTCTTGACCTGAAATCTTGCAGTAATTTTATGGAAAACATGGCAAGAGTATGTTCAAGACTTCTCTTCCTGTCAGCCATTTGCCTGTTCATTGCTCAAGCCATTATTGCTCAGCCAAACTTCGAAAACATTTTTGTGTGTCCAGACAAGGGTAACTACGCCAGTAATAGTACCTACAAAGCAAACCTCAATCATCTCCTCTCCACGCTCACTTCCAACACTCAAATTGACTAGGGGTTCTACAACTCTTCTTATGGCCAAGACCCTGACAAAGTCTATGCAAATTGGACTTTGTAGAGGAGATGTTAATTCAGATGAGTGCCGTAGTTGCCTCAATAACACTACAAATCTTCTCACACAGCATTGTCCCAATCAAAAGAAAGCAATGGAACCAAATGAGTATTGCATATTACGGTACTCGTTCCGTAACATACTTGGGATCATGGAAGAAGATCCTGTTGTCTCTCTACATAATGTTAATAATCAATCTGGCAATTTGGATACTTATAATCAGGACCTCAAGACCCTTTTGGATGGCCTAAGAAATCAAGCTGCAGCAGGTGGTTCTCTTCGAAAGTTCGCAGAAGCAAAATCTTATAACGGAATAAACTGCAATACACTATATGCACTTGTGCAATGCACACCTGGTTTGTCTCAAACAAGTTGCAGTGATTGCTTGCTTTCGGCATTTGGACAGATTCCTCTTTGTTGTGATGGTAAGCAAGGTGGGAGAAAATTATTACACCCAGCTGTAATTTTCGGTATGAGGAGTACCCGTTCTTTGGCCCTGTAGCTGATATTGCACCACCATCGACCAATACCTCTGCTGCAAAAGGTACTTTTCCTGCATAATTTCTCAAGTTTCGAAACTAATTAGAATATTATATAACACTTGAAAATTTTTGTGTGAACATTAATTTTTATGGTTTTTGCAGGAAATGATGGTAACAAATCTCAAACGGTAATCCTAGTTGGGTCCATTATTGCTTTTGTGGTAGTAGTGGTAATAATAATCTCCTGCATCTACCTAAGAGCTCGGAAGCCAAGGGAGAAACCCGAAAGTAAGTTAATTAACTGGTTTATTGTTATGAAAGTATACAGGTTGTGGTTGCACATTCTGTAGAGGAATTGTATATCTATATGATGTAGTCTCATTTTTTAATCATGGTCCCAAAGAGCAACAGAAAGTTGGTTTCAAGCTCCTGGGGTGTTCTTTCTTTTTCTTGGTGCCTTAGATACTCCCAAAAGACCTTCCCATAAAAGTGTCCGATTAATAGAATAATAATCTTCTTCTTTGGCTTCACCAATCGACAATTGAATTTAGTAAGAAGTCACATAATCTTTCTCATATTGAAAATCTAAAGATATGATTATGTGCTTGAAAATCATCACATAAAGAATTGACATATCCTTTAAGAATGAGAATATATTGAGCACACACCAAACACTAAATGTTATAACTTTTTGTCATATTTTTTATTATTATGAACTTTAAGAACTCTGCGTCAAAATGTCCAAAAAACCATAAAATCTCAATAAAACATAAATTAAAAAATAATTTACCCTTAACATAACTATGTAAACTACTACTGTGATGACTCTTGAAATGAAATTCAAGTTCCATTGAAAGGTAGGAAAAAAAGTATTTGCTACAAATCATGTTGTTTTATAATGGCCTTAACCACTTTTAGAATACATGCAACTAAAAATCACAAAATCTGTTTCAAGACTAACTTATATGTTTATATAATTGTCCAGAGAATAGCCGATTGGCCATTCATTTTGAGAACCATTTGAAGCTTCTTTGGTTGCTTTTTCTTGCATCCCAAAAGTATCAAAATCACGTGATAAAAATTAGACAAGGATCCAAATTCTCTAATCAACATTTATATGAGGATTGTGGTAATCTTTTTTACGTGATTTTTAGCTCACTGCTTATTCTCTTTTATTATATAGCAACATAACAATAGATAAACAAACTATTAACCTAAAAAGGTTTTAGTTCCATTGATGTTAATTCAAACCATAGAATATTCAATGCCAAAAACTTTGTCATTCCGCGAAGCAAAGGTTTGTAAAAAAAAAGAGCCAGCGCTTTGCTTGTCTGTTCCAGCTTGGGCTTACCAATATGTAGACAAATATAAAAATGAATAACAATGGGTGAAGGTCTTGTGAACTATACACCCCTTTCCCCATTAGGCGATTGATTCCATACCAATGTGTTTATACTTTCTTGCTCTACTGGTTATTAGGACAATCAGATTTCTAATTACTGATGAAACAAAGTTACATTTTTCAGATAAATTGAAACAAATTTAAACTATTTGAAAGTTCAAAAACGTGTACAAAAACACTTTTGAACGTTTAGACCCCCAAAAACCAATTTAATCAACACATGCAATATGTTAAACAACTAGTGTGCGGAAACTTAACATATGCTATAACATGGAATTGATTAAACAACTATCTAAGCCACATCAAAATAAACCACAGCAGATTAATGTAAAGGCAGAGATAGAGAGGAAGGAAGATGCAAACACAGCGATAACACCAGATATGTTATCGAAGAGGAAACCGAAGACCTCGGCGAAAAACCTCTCCGCCGCCCTCCAAGCGGTAATCAATCCACTAGAAAATACAGTTGGGATACAAGGACAGCAATAGTCCCTCCAAGCCTAATCTACCCAGTGCACCTAAGCCCTCCAAGCTTCTTGCTCCAACGAGGTTGCGCCGAACCTTTTTCTTTTCTAGCTTTCCGGATTCCGCTACTTCACCGTAGCATCAACCAATGAATATTGGCTCCTTCCTAACTGCTTCCCAGAACTCCAAACGACTGTCTCACAGAGATGATAATGGTGAGAACCAGGTTTGGTATAATGGCCTCTCAAGGATTTGACAATGGAGAGGAAGAGAGTGAGGGATTTTGATGAGACTCTAAGATAGAGATTGTGGGTAAAACAATCTGGTTTTTCTTTAGGGTTTCTCTCTCAAAATTCTCTCTGGAAGCTCTCTTTCAATCGTGGGTTAAAAGGGTATTTATACTGAAGAGGAGTGGAATGCGAAACGTCAGGTTTTTCCAAAACAGGGGTGGCTCGCGGCTTGACCTCGCGGCTTGACTGAGTCGCGAGTTAACCGTATGGCCAGTTGTCCTGTTTTGTCCTGTAGTGCTCCAGCTAGCATGACTGTTCATCTTCCAGCATGCTTGGCACGTGTGCATCTTCTGGCGGGTTGAAGCCGCGAGTCCAGTCGCGAGTCCCAGCCGCGACACTCTGTTTTCTTGCACACTCTTGAGCAATCTTCACACTATCTCACTCACTACCCTTACAACAATCCCACCTAAATACAGGGTTACTAAATGCTGAATTACAAGCAAATTTGGCACGGAATAAAGCCAATTAGATGGTTGAATAAATTCAACCTTACAATCTCCCCCTTTGGCTATTCCGTGACAAAACCCTAAAACAGACTCTAGACTTAACATGTGAGTTGGGAACAGTTGATCAAAACTCACTCACACCTAATTCTAGAAGCTGTGAAGCACTTGAATCATATGAACATAAACTCCTGAAACACAACAATACACCATGATCATTGTAAGCAGAAAATTATAAATGCATATGAAACAGGCAATATAAGATCAAGCATAAGATGGAGATAATGAACAAACCATGGCTTGATCAACCAAGTGAACACCACAAAGTAGTGATCACAGTGTTCATTCACACTTGGAATGAACACAAGGACATACAAGTTAACAAGCACAAGGCAAGACACTTGTATGTACAACACTCAACCAATGCATAGCACACAAGGCATATGCATCTAGGAACAATCCTACAAGGGCACAAGAGTGACAGTACAACAATCACAATGCAGAACATTTAGATTAAAGTACTGATTTCAACATAGCATAAAGGCTGCACTTAAGCATGGTACATACCACAAGGCCTACAAACTATGCATAAAACATAAACCCTCAAAGCTTACAAAAGCATATGGGTACAAACCAACAAATACCTGAATAACATCATCAAACATATATAAAAATTTAACCAAGAGTATATGAAGAAAGTTAGAAACAGTTATACACCAAAACACAGTGTATCAAAACCAAAATAACCATTAGTTTAGAAGATGAGACGAAAACAAAAATATGTGTGTGTGTGTACTCCCCCTATCACTATGCACACTTCCCTTTGAACTTTTTCTCCCCCTTACTGAATGCTCTCCCCCTTTTTGTCACGAATAGCTAAAGACTCTCATCCAACTTCCGTTGAATCTCATCTAGCTGATTCTCCATAGTCTCGAGACGCATTTGGACATGGTTGTTTGTGGAGTAGAGAAGTGCCACAAGCTCATCAACTCGTTTCTGAATATGCTCAAGAACACTGCCAACTCTGTCAGTATGAGAAGCAGTTTGTGCTTGCGGAATACCAGCCTGTGAGGCTTCAGGAACATCACGAGATGTAGATGTGGTATGTGCAGGTGTCTCTGAGTCAGGGGCAAATGAAGGACCCTGAGAGATGTGAGCATGTCTTGGTGATTTGGAGGAGTGACTTCTGCTTGCTTGAAGAGTGAACAAAGAAATGGGACGTTGACGAGTCAACATTTTACCATCTGCAGGAGGAGTAATGCCTGCATTAAGGATGAGCTTCATGACGAGACTGCAAAATGGAATGATTCCTCGAGCTGTAGATCGACAAGCGGTCTTCCTCAGGTTGTAGTAGATGTGAGCACATATATCAATGGGGGCTCCGGTAATGAGATCACACAGAAATATAGCTCTCCCAAGATTGATGAATGTAGTGTTGGACAGTGGGTAGAGATTGGTGAACATGATCAACTTCAGTGTGGTCAACTCAGGTGCAAACTTAGCGGTGCTGATGGAAGTTCCTGCACTAGACACCTCATGATCGTGTCCTAGGATTTGTAGAATTTCCCCAACCTCTGGATTTCGTTCATCATAGGGAGTTAAATTCACATTTTGAGGTCTGGTGATGCTGAGAAGATCTGCGATGGAGTCTGGGGTAACACTAAACTCTGTTCCTCTGACCCAGAAAACGAGGACAGGTCCAAGATCAGAGGCATTGGAGAAGCATTCTTTGACCAGCTCATCCATTGGATCATCAAAGTTTCCGAACAAGTTTGCCCAGTCTCGTTTCTCAAAGATTCGAGGGATGAATGTAGTCCCTAAGGTGTTGAACTCTACTACCCGCTCCACTATAGTTGTTGACTTGTCAAACACATTTGAGTAGGCGTGTGAGTTCAGGGGAACTCTGAATCTATCCTCATTGGGATCTTGAGATGCTTGAGATGATAGACGAGTCCTTTTAGCAACTGGGGATGCTGATTCGTCAGCAACAATGTCTTTACCCCTGGAAGATCGACGAGACATCTGCAAGAGAACAGACCAACAGAAAAGAACCAAGCAACAATACCCCACAAAAGATTGTCAACAAGATTCAGTATAAACAATATTTCAATATAAAAACCCAGACTGAATATAGTGCAGACCCAAACAATCCTTCCAACAAACCACAGAAGCACAAATCAATACGTGCATCAAACTTGGTGAAAGTGCACCAAGACAAAGAGAGACGCAACAACTGTCATTGAGACAGGTTAACATGACCATGATATGCAATAACAAACAGCATATGAACATTTAGAACAGATAACAAACATCACTCCAACAGAGACATGAACATGGGGAAAATATTTCAATCATGAAGAAACCTAACATCCACACATCAATATTCAGGCAAGAGTGATGAGTAAGTCACATAAACACCAAACCCATTTCAGAAAAGATTCTCAGATTCAATAAACAGCAAAAATTCAGAACAATGAAAAACACATTGACTGCTCAGCATGAAAACGGGTGAGAACAATATCAAAAACAGGATACTCCAAACCCATTACACATAGAGATAAGAATAACGAACACAAAACCAGTCCAAACAGTAACAGAAATATGCAGGAAAAAGAAACTGAGATTGAAAAATCAAAACCCATACCTTTTCTTGATGATTTGGAGAAGAAATGAAGCACCAAAAGGGTTTGAAAAATGGATTCACGAAGAGGTTTGGGAGAAAACAGCAGTTTTAAGAGAAGGTGAACAGTTACAAAAGTTCGAGGGAAAACTGAAAGAGGTTTAAAAACTGCTCCTGTTTCTGCAAAACACGCGATTTTCGCGACTGGTTCAAGTTGCCACACAGTCGCCAGCTCAAGCCGCCAAAGCACACAAGAGGAAAATTTTGAAAAATTTTTCTAAGTGTTTTTCGCGACTGGAAGGTCTACCCGCGAGTGAGTCGCGAGCTGAGCCGCGAAAATCTCTGAGTGAATCTCGCGACTGGACCTTCCACTCGCGAACAAGTCGCCAAAACTGACCAGCGAAGATGCGACTGAGGCTCGCGACTTGACATACCCGCGACTGAGCCGCCAAAACAGGGCAAAACTGCATTTTTGAAATTTTCAGATTTTTCCAGCAAAATACTTTCCAAAAACACCTAAAACACTCAAAAATCTTTTTGTGCTTGAATTAACAAAGATTGAGCATGTGAAAACACATTTTATCAAGTACAATCACACAAATGAATACGGCATTTATCAAACATAAACTTGTGTGTTGTGTGTGGATATCAACAATGAAATAGTCCTTTGTCTAATGTGAAGCTTCAATGATCAATTCAACCAAGACATACACAATTAGCACTAGATCATGTGACCAATCTCAATTATAGAAATATGAATATATGACTTCCCACACAACTTGATAACATAACTTGGAGCCTTTCATTTGACTCCACTTTCCGCCATAACATTTGATCTTTTGAGGCAATCATCTCTCATTGTGAGAGGGATAGACAACACTTTTCTTTGAAGAACAGGCCTTTGGCCTTTTTGAAAGAAATTTCACTTTTGATATAAGGTCGCTTACCCTTTTTCCTAGTCAAATACTAGAATGTGCGACAGGCTTTTGCAGCTCAATATCTCTTTTCATTTGGAGATTTACATTTAGTGAGCTCTTTTTAGCAAAACAAAAATAAAAAATGGGAAGAGATATAGACACAAGTCTATGCATGTTTCAAGATCAACATAACCATTCACTAATCATTCATGACAAGTTCGAAGATCTATTTACAACAATCACATAGATTTCAAGATTTTTCCCATAGTGATATGAGTGCATGAAGACAAGTAATGTTCGAAAATGCACAAAGCCATTAGCACAAAGGTACACGGCAAAACGAGTTTTAAGACAAAACTCAACAAAGTCAATCAAGCTTTTTGATTTTCAAATTTTTTATGTAATTTTTGGATTTTTGACTCAAGAAACAAAAAGATTGATAAAACACAATTAAGAAAAATTCACAAACAAACAAACAAAATCAAAAACAACAAGCATATCAAACAACCATAGTCACAAAGCATAGGAAGTATTAATGCATGGACATGTTGTAGTGCTTATGCATGAGTACCCCTTTTCACCCACACGTCACTTGCGTTTGGGGTGATTTCCTTAAAGGATTGGGTACGGGAGTTAGGGCTTTCAAACCTTCGTGAGAAGCTTTCCAAGCAGTTGGTGAATGCACCAATCATCTTCATCACGTCCATCATTCCGGGATCTCCATGTTGCTCTCTAGGTTGATCACCTGCCCAAGTTCTCCTATCAGCTCTTGGTCCTCCTGACCTTTGAGGAGTAGCACTGTTCATTGCCCTCAGCTTTTGGCAATTTGGTCGAGTGTGCCCTTGAAGTCCGCAATAATGGCACACATACATTCCTCTAGGACCTCTTTGTGGTCGTGGACGTGACTTGGCACGAGACTCAGACCTGCCCACATACTGATTATGATGATTCAGCATCCGTTGGTCCACCACATTCTTCTTCTCCTCCACCTTGAGCTTCACACCAGTAGAGTCAGCTACAACTGGATCTTTGGCTTTGACAAACTTCACTTCTTTGGTGACATTTCCAGTTGAACTACTTTCTCCACTATAACCCAGTCCGGATTTGTCTGAGAAGCTCTTTTGAGAAGATATAACATCGTCTAGCTTCTTGGTGGTGACCCTCTCTATTTTTGCATTTGCTTGAACAACCTCACTTTCAAGAAATCTCACTTTAGTGTAAGCTTCGGACAGCTCACCATTAAGAGTTTCAATCTCGCATTTGGCCTCCCTATACCGGATTAGGAGACTTTTGTAGTCCTCCTCAGCCTTCTTCATCTTTCTCACAGCAGCCTTGGCCACCCTTGTGTATTCACCAGATTTCTCCAAAAGTGAGTTGTAATTTTCTTGAAGAGTAGCTGTGCTTTCTTCTTCTTCAGCTTCCGATTCTTCAACAATTCCTAGTGAGTCATCCTCACTATGTTCTCCAAGTTCTTGAACAAGCAAATTCAATTCATCCGAAGACTTAACATGAGCAATAGTCATGAAAGCTGAATAGTTCCCTTCTCCATCACAGCTCTCTTCAGATTCTGAGTCGGATGAGTCTGAATCACTCAAGGTCGTGGCATACACCTTGCCTTTTGATTTCAAATAATTAGGGCATTCCCTCTTGAAGTGTCCATGCCCGTTGCATTCAAAACAAGTAACACCTTGTGTGGATTGGGATTCTTTTCCATCTTTCCTCTTGAAATCCCTCTTCTCCCTTCCAGAATTTTGGAAATTTCTCTTATCATCAAATTTTCCATTGTTTTTGAATTTCAAAAATTTCTTGAAATTTTTAACAAGATAGGCTACATCCTTGTCAACCATATCTTCTCCTGACGAGCCTTGATCTTCCACCTTCTCATTAACGGTCTTTAGAGCAATGGATTTACCCTTCCGTTGATTTGGCAGCGACATTTCATAGGTCTGTAGAGAACCAACCAACTCCTGCACCTTGATGTCGTCAAGATCCTTGCTCTCTTCAATAGCAGTCACTTTGGCACGGAAGCTTTCCGGCAATGATCGAAGGATCTTCCTTACAATCTTAGAGTCCTCCATCTTCTCCCCCAAGTTAAACTTGCTGACAACCACTTCATTTAACTTCCCATAGAATGAGTCGAAAGACTTATCCTCACTCATCTTGAGCTCCTCAAACCGAGTGGTCAGCATTTGTAACTTGGTATCTTTCACCTTCTTCGTGCCTTCATAGGTTGTTTCCAGAATCTCCCATGCATCTTTGGCAATAATAATGTGAGAAATACTGTGAAATTCATCTGGAGACACACCACAGAAAATAGCATTTAGTGCTTTACTGTTAGCATTAGATGCAGTAAGTGCTGCCTTATCCCATGTGGATTTGGCTGCTTCAGGTTTGGTCCAACCCATCTCAACAGCATCCCACACGGATTCATCAATAGAGCATAAAAAGGCTCTCATACGAACCTTCCAAAATGCATAATTACTTCCATCAAAATATGGAGGTGCATTAAGGGATTGAGACCTATCCATCTCAAAAAGAAAGGGAGTCAAGGATCACACAATGGTAATAAAACCAAACAGATGTGTACCCGCTCTGATACCAATTGAAAGTTCAAAAACGTGTACAAAAACACTTTTGAACGTTTAGACCCCTAAAAACCAATTTAATCAACACATGCAATATGTTAAACAACTAGTGTGCGGAAACTTAACATATGCTATAACATGGAATTGATTAAACAACTATCTAAGCCACATCAAAATAAACCACAGCAGATTAATGTAAAGGCAGAGATAGAGAGGAAGGAAGATGCAAACACAGCGATAACACCAGATATGTTATCGAAGAGGAAACCGAAGACCTCGGCGAAAAACCTCTCCGCCGCCCTCCAAGCGGTAATCAATCCACTAGAAAATACAGTTGGGATACAAGGACAGCAATAGTCCCTCCAAGCCTAATCTACCCAGTGCACCTAAGCCCTCCAAGCTTCTTGCTCCAACGAGGTTGCGCCGAACCTTTTTCTTTTCTAGCTTTCCGGATTCCGCTACTTCACCGTAGCATCAACCAATGAATATTGGCTCCTTCCTAACTGCTTCCCAGAACTCCAAACGACTGTCTCACAGAGATGATAATGGTGAGAACCAGGTTTGGTATAATGGCCTCTCAAGGATTTGACAATGGAGAGGAAGAGAGTGAGGGATTTTGATGAGACTCTAAGGTAGAGATTGTGGGTAAAACAATCTGGTTTTTCTTTAGGGTTTCTCTCTCAAAATTCTCTCTGGAAGCTCTCTTTCAATCGTGGGTTAAAAGGGTATTTATACTGAAGAGGAGTGGAATGCGAAACGTCAGGTTTTTCCAAAACAGGGGTGGCTCGCGGCTTGACCTCGCGGCTTGACTGAGTCGCGAGTTCCAGTCGCGAGTTAACCGTATGGCCAGTTGTCCTGTTTTGTCCTGTAGTGCTCCAGCTAGCATGACTGTTCATCTTCCAGCATGCTTGGCACGTGTGCATCTTCTGGCGGGTTGAAGCCGCGAGTCCAGTCGCGAGTCCCAGCCGCGACACTCTGTTTTCTTGCACACTCTTGAGCAATCTTCACACTATCTCACTCACTACCCTTACAACAATCCCACCTAAATACAGGGTTACTAAATGCTGAATTACAAGCAAATTTGGCACGGAATAAAGCCAATTAGATGGTTGAATAAATTCAACCTTACACTATTAAATACACAAACTTAACAATAGGATTGAGATCCTCCATTTGCAAAACTGATATAACTAATATAGTGATATATGCCATCATGCCCACTTACTTTTCCAACCAATGAATATTCACAATTGGGATCCTAAGAGAAATCCAATATCAAAATCAATACAAAGCAATTATAATCATCCTTAACATTCAAACTCTTCAATTTAACCCTAATCAAACAACAAAAATGATAGAATTCTTAAGATAGTTAAGAACAACATCAAAATGATTCGCGTTGCCCCAATTATCTCCAAACCAAACGTGCCCTCTCATCATAAAGACCTCCATCAAATGTAATAGATGCATATCTATATTATGACTAGGTTTAATAAAATAAAATAAAAACCAAAAGATTTAAAGAAAATTTACTTCTCCTCTAGATAGGAGCGCTCTCTCTCACCTTGGGTGAGCTTTTCTTCCCATCGAGTGGTGGTAGTCCTGAAAAGTAAGCTTATTCATACAGTAGTCAATTCTTCTTGCTCTCTCAAATGGAAGCAGACTTTATAGAACGTATTGAGAAACTCAAACTCACATCCGAAGAAGGTGTAGCAATATTAGTCCGACCTACTCAACGGGCTAAAACACTGGAAGAGTATTCAAACAGTATCATTGGGAAGTTCCTCACATCCCAACAGATAAATCTTCGAGCTGCGAAGAATGTACTGCGATCAGCCTGGAAGATGGGGAACGACTTGAAGATTATTGATGTAGGTGATGGACTGTTCCAATTTAAATTTGCACTGGAGAGTCAGCTGAGGTGGGTGATGGACAATGGTCCTTGGAGCTTTGATGACCAATTATTGGTTCTTTGCAAATGGGAAAAGGGCATGACGGCGAGATCAGTGTCCTTCCCAATCATCCCGATCTGGGTCCAAGTCTGGGGATTACCATTTGATCTTATAAATGAAGAAGCTGGGATGGATATCGGAAAGGTACTTGGTCACGTGGTGGAAGTGGATAGTAAGGCACTAGCATCAGAGCAGGCAAGATTCTTGCGGATCCGTATTGAAATTCCTTTGAACAAACCTCTACGCAGGGGGGCTCCCATAGTCAGTCCGGAGGGTGATGAGGTGATAGTTGCATTCAAATATGAGAGGCTTGTGGGGCTGTGTTACAATTGTGGCATGCTAGGTCATGAAATGAGGGATTGCTCTCAGCCGATAAAAG
This sequence comes from Quercus robur, assembly GCF_932294415.1. Lineage (NCBI taxonomy): Eukaryota > Viridiplantae > Streptophyta > Magnoliopsida > Fagales > Fagaceae > Quercus > Quercus robur. The sequence continues at coordinate 13,489,716 of NC_065543.1, read as the reverse complement.
AGGATGAAGGTGAACTCCCATACGGGATATGGTTAAAGGCTGGCCACCGGCGGCAAGCTGAAGCGTCAACAAAGAAAGCCAATGGTTCAGCAAGGCAGGGCAGTTCAGAAGGATGTGAAACACGCGCCGAGCATCCGCCACCACAACCCGAAATTTCAGCATTAAAATCAGCAATAACTGATTCTCATACACAGCGAGTTAATGCGAAATCTGTTATGGAAAAAAATACAGAAACGGAAACTGAAGCAGACACCGATTTGCACGTTATGCATTTTAATGCTAATACGGAATTAAATGAATTAAGTGATACGCATAAACATGGGATAAATGATGGGTCCGAAATTAATGGGAGGGTATTGGTTAGTGTCCCAATCAAGTACGTGGAAGAGCAAGTATCAGATACGTTAACAAATTTGACGCAAACACATAAACATACTGATGTGGCACGTGAGGAAAATAGGGCTGATGGGGATGCACGTGACCAAGTTAAGTGTGGTACTTGGAAAAAAATAGAACGAAAGACAATAGCAAGCATGCAATTGGACCCGTCGAGTGAAAGAAAACCAGGGAGTAAAAAACGTCAACACAATGACCAGACCATTGAGAAATCAGAATCAGAAGAGATGGGAGAGAAGAAACGGCTTCGGAGTTTGGCCGGTAACACAACTTCAAATATGTCAACGGTGGTGGCTGCGAATCAGCCCCGCCGATCACAATGAAAATCATAAGTTGGAACTGCCGGGGGCTTGGGAACATTTGTACAGTTACAACCCTCTCTCATATTGTGAGGGTTCAAGCGCCCAAGGTTTTGTTTCTTATGGAGACGAAACGATTAGTGACAGAGATGAAACAAATAACAGATGATCTACCATACCAAGGGGTCTTTGTGGTACCTAGTGTGGGAAGAAGTGGTGGATTGGCAATGATTTGGAAGGAGGAAGTCAACTTGCACATTCAAACATACACCCAGAATCATATTGATGCAATCATCTATAGCAACACGAGTCCAGCATGGAGAATTACAGGCTTTTATGGACAGCCAGATGCAAACCGTCGACATGAAACATGGAGTCTACTAAGGCACCTCCATTCCCGATACACAATGCCATGGTTATGTATTAGGGATTATAATGAGATCCTCTCATTGCAGGAGAAGCAAGGCCGAATCCCAAAACCAGCAGCTCTAATGGAGGCTTTTCGAAGTGCACTCCTTCATTGTAATCTTATTGATCTGGGGTACACTAGGAACAAGTACACATGGAATAATGGAAGACATCAAGGAGAGTTTGTCCAACAAAGACTAGATCGAGCTTGTGCCACATTGGAATGGAGAGAGCTTCCCATAGTCAAGTAACCCACCTACAAGCACCATATTCAGATCATATCCCAATCTTGCTCACCACTCACAACACAAACATCTCTACCTGAAGAAAAAAATTCCCTCACTGGTTTGAGGAAAAATGGGCTTCACACCCGGATTGTGAACGGGTCATCCAAGCAGCTTGGACCCAAGTGCATCCTAGGGGAAGTCCGATGTTCAGGTTGTTCGAAAAAATCAAACACTGCAGGATGGCTTTGATTGGATGGTCCCGATCAACTTTTGGAGATACTAATGCAAAATTGGAGGAAAAACAAAAGGAATTGGAGGACCTAATGAAACAAAATACCGGTGACAAGATGGAGAGCATCAACATGGTGAAGAGGGAAATAAATAGGTTGTTGTATCAGGAGGAATTAACATGGAGGCAACGGTCAAGGGCAATTTGGCTACAAGCGGGTGACAAGAATACAAAATTCTTCCATCAGAGAGCAAGCCAAAGGAGACGAAGAAATCAGATCAGTGGGGTTTTTAATGATGAGGATAACTGGTGTACAAATGATAATGAGATTGCAAACGTGGTTGAAAACTACTTCCATAATCTATTCACTACAGCACATCCAGATCACACAATTATGGAAAATGTCCTTGATTCAGTTGACAGGCGAATAACCAATGACATGAATGGTATACTCCTGCAACCTTACACTGCTAGTGAGATTAAGAGAGCCCTCTTTCAGATGCACCCATCAAAGTCTCCCGAGCCGGATGGTATGTCTCCTTTTTTCTTTCAAAAATACTGGCATATTGTGGGTAGGGATGTCATAGAAGCTGTCGTATCAGTTTTGAACTCAGGTCACTTTTTACATAAAATGAACCATACACATATTGTGTTGATCCCTAAGAAAAATGACCCAAAGTACCTATCTGAATTTCGCCCTATTAGCCTCAGTAATGTACTCCATTTTAATCAATGGGGAACCTAGAGGTCACATCAGACCATCCAGAGGAATCAGACAGGGTGACCCTTTGTCACCTTACTTATTTCTCATGTGTGCTGAAGGCCTGTCAGCCATGCTAAAATGGGCGAAGGAGAGGAGACAGCTTCAAGGTATACTATCTTGCAGAAATGGAGTCCATATTTCTCACTTACTATTTGCAGATGATAGCTTGCTATTCTGCCAAGCAACAGTGGAGGATTGCCAACAATTGAAAACCATATTGGAGCAGTATGAGAGTGCATCCGGCCAGTCCATAAACCGGAGTAAAATAGCCTTGTTTTTCAGTAGAAATACAAGAGCGGAAGTGAGGGCAACTATCCAAGGCATATTGGGGGCTTACGTTATGACGGACTGTGAAAAATACCTTGGATTACCCATGGTGACTGGTTTATCTAAGGTGAAGTCTTTCAAGGAGCTTAAAGAAAAAATTACAAAGCGAGTCATGGGGTGGAAGGAGAAGTTTATCTCTAAAGCGGGACGATAAGTATTGATAAAAACAGTGGTCCAAGCAATCCCCACCTACACTATGGGAATTTTTAAAATCCCAATCTCTTTGTGTAACGACATCAATGCCATACTAGCAAAATATTGGTGGGGACAAACAAAAGATGAGAAAAAAATCCATTGGATTAACTGGAAGAAATTATGCAGCCCAAAAAATAAAAGAGGGATGGGTTTTCGTAACATCCATGCGTTCAACCTAGCCATGCTAGCTAAACAAGCGTGGAGATTGGTACATCATACCCAATCACTATTTTATAAGGTTTATAAGGCAAGGTACTTCCCAAATTGTTCCTTCCTAGATGCTAATATTGGCCATAATCCCTCATATGTGTGGCGAAGTTTACTCACAGCTAAGGATATCCTAGTGGAGGGGACAAAGTGGCATGTTGGGGATGGTCGGAAAATTGAGGTAGCTTCCCATAAATGGCTACCCCATGCACCAATCTTTCGTGGTCCTCCACCATCTCCACTTTATGTGAGGGACCTTATTGACGAGGATACTAGACGCTGGGATCGAGGGAAAATACAAGCATTGTTTGCCCCTTCAACCCAGCAGGAGATCCTGGCTGTACCCCTAGACAACCTGATCTCCAAGGACGAGTTGGTATGGAAGGAGAATGCTGCTCAGAAATTTACCGTCAAATCAGCTTATCGGGTAGTGATTGATCTTCAAAACAAATACCCAGCTGAACACTCACAAGCTCGGCGTGATGGGAGTGTGTGGAGAAAGATTTGGAGATTAAATGTTCCTCCAAAAGTAAGGACTTTGCTGTGGCGGGCCTGTTCAAACATTTTGCCCACAAGAGAAAATCTGCAGCGTCGCAAGGTACAAATTGACCCAAAGTGTGAAATATGTCTCCAACATCCTGAGACAACATGCCATGTTTTATGGGAATGTCCTTTTGCGAGGGATATATGGTCAGTGGCGGGTAGGAGAATCCAGAAAAGCCCAACTGGTACGTCTGACTTCTTCAGCTTGTTTCGGAGTATGGCGAACAAGTTGAGCAAGCAAGAACTTGAAAGCTAGGCCATGGTGGTGTGGGCAATATGGGGGGCACGAAACAAGTTTTACTTCAAGAAAACTCAGCTACAACCATTGGGCATTGTGGAGGGAGCTATTAGTATGTTGAATGATTTTCAGCGTCTCACAGCTTCACAGACAACGCCATGAAGGAGATACCAGGCCTACAATTTTGTAACTAAAAACTAGTGTAGCAGGCCTACGTGTACTGTAACTATATCCAACCTTGTCAAGGTCTATGTAACCTGCTGGATTTTTACTTGTAACACTCTTTTCAATCAGTAATATATATTCTACCTTGGATCTCAAAAAAAAAAAAAAAAAAGATTTAAAGAAAGAAAGGCCCATTTTGGCAAAATTTGCTGAACAGTACTTTTTAAGGAAAATTTTAGGTGGATAGTACGAGGGTGAAATTATTTAGTTATGTAGACTTTTTTTGGGAGTTTGTCAAACTCGAGTTTCAATCCAAAATCGAATTTATCAAAGTTGAGTTTCAATTAGTTTAAGTTGCGCGATATATAACAAATTGAAACTCGAATTTGCTAAACTCAATTTGGAGTTGAACTCAAGTTTGACAAACTCGGGTTCCAAAAATAGTATACATAAATAAATAATTTCATTCACATGCTATTCATCTAAAATTTTTCTTAAAAAGTACTATTCAGCAAATTTTGCTAGCCTATTTCTGCACAAAACAAAACCAAGCGAATCCCAAATCCAAAAAAAAAAAAAAAAAAATCCCAGGATTCATAGAAAAGAGAATAAGTTAATACAAATCAAATTATTCACTGGGAAAATGAAACAAACACATGAGAACAAACACAAAGATGACAATAACAATAAATATAGACAAAACCTTCAAACCCACATTGCTAATTGCTCACACACGGATACTTTCATGAAAGACAAAAAGTAGATAAGTTACCAACCAAAGTTACAGAATAGAGTCTTAAGAAAATTAGAAGAAGAGGTGGTAGGATCTGCTTGACGGTGGGACTAAGGGGCCGTAGGCATAGACTTGTGGTAAACACCGTTCAAGTGGCTGAAACCGTTGCCGGAAAAGATAGTGGACTAGAGAGTGGAGACAAAGGAGAAGGTGGTGATTGAACGTGATGGTGGGAGATTGGGCTCCACAAAGGTTGTTTGGTATTTGGGTATTCATGATTCCATCTAAGGAGGTGGTAGATTAATGGGTTGTGGTCGCCGATCATTGCTAGAGAGAGAGAGAGAGAGAGAGAGAGAGTCTGAATTGGTTAGTTCCAGAGCGAAAACTGAGAGAAGATAGAGGAGTTACGCGTAAGGCTAGAGAAAGAGAGACATACGAGAAAAAATAAAATAAAATTTGTTAACATAAAAAAGAAATGATTGTGAAAGCTCCAATACCTATGTGGCGCAAAATAAGGAAGTCAACAAAAAAGAAAAATCAAAGTTTTTTATGATAAAAATATGAGAAATGTTAATCAATGTCCTTAGTAGTTAGGACATTGATTTAGAAGTTTTTTTTTAAGAAATATTTTATTAAAAAAATGATAAAACAATAAATATTATTGACAGTTTTTTATATTTTTCATGAAAATTGTGTCAAAACTTTCCTAAAAATATTAACAATTGCTCTAAAGACATTCGTTAACATAACCTTAAAAATAATAGGTCTGACTTCTAACCAAGCTAGAGATTTAGCCACACATAGTTATGCAAAAATAAATCATTAAATGTCTAAAAGAAATAATCAATAAAATAAAAAAGTTCTAGGATTTTTGTACCTCTATAACCTCAACATCCACCTAAGAAAAAGAGGAAATTCCTCAAATTTAAGATGTGAATTCTTTAAATTTTTAGAGTTTCATTTTTTCATTGTCAGCTTCTAGCCCACGTTTGACCTCTAGAAAGATTTTTTTTCGAAATTTGTGGTAAACTACAAAGTTGTAGATCTTCGAGTCTTCTTTCCATGGCCACATGAATCAAGTCAATCGAACATTTGTGCAAAGCGTTATGGGTTTCAACATAGGATATTTCCATATTAGGATTTTTCCAATTTTGCTTGAATGAATTTCTTTCTTTCATTTTTTATTTTCACACATTTTTAACTTGTTTAGTAATTCAAAAACCATGCCCCAATTGATCTTGACCCTTGGATTCTCTTGGTTGCATGTCTACATGATTAGCTGATTAGTTATAATCTCCTACAAGAGAAAGTTCCACATAATGAGTATATTTCACAAAAATCTTTCAAACTCACATATTTCTATATAATTAAATATTTAATTGATTTGATATTTTCTAACAAGACTAAGATAATAGTTTACTTTGAAGCAATTATCATTGCACAACCAATTTCATTTCAATTTCGTTGCAAAGACTTTTCAATCCATCTTCCATTCAAAGTGGATTTGTGTTCGAATAAAAACAATTCTTAAATCAAATACTTTTAAAGGAAATTAAATTAGAGCATAGTTATATTTTAATAAATATAATTACAAAGAATCGTAGCCATAAATTCATTGATACAAATTTACATTTTTGAAACTATTTCAATTGTTTTATTTCCAAACTTGAGATTCAATGTTTACAAATTTTGGCACACCTAGTATGACATCTAAGCCTCTCATCTCTTTCTCCTTTGGAATGCCCACTCACAGGACTATTAGTGCAATTTATGTGACACATGCTTGACCATGGTCTATTTGACAATCTAGCCTTAATAGTTGAAAGAGAATTATATAAGTGAGTATTATTCGATTGTAAGTTGTTATTTACAACTATTTTGTGTTGGCGTTCATTTCGTGCTAAATTTTATTGTAATTTTATTCAATCATTTTTCCTTGTATTTATGTGGGGTTTTTTTATTGTAAGGGTTGAGTGTGAGAGAGTGTGAAGACTCAAACTTAAAATAAAGTACAAGTGGATTTTGCGAGAAGCTCGAGAGAAGCTAACCCGTGAAGTAGCCACGTGTAAAGCACATGACTGGAATGCGAAGAGTCATGACAGCCTGGAGTTTTCGCGAGTGTTTTGTAGGTAAGGCCTTCTCACGAAATACTTTCGAAACATTCTGTTTGGCTAATTTGTCATGTTTGTTTTACCAAATATTTACCCACACTATATATACCTTCATTACCCGCATATTGTAAGAAGTGCTTTTCAAAGAGAAAATCAAAGCATACACACTTGAGAGTTAGAGATTGTTATACCCACAATCATCTACACATTTCCTTGTGGTTTTCCTCTACTCTTACCTCTCCATCTCTAAATCCTTGAGAGGTTGATAGCCCAAACACTTATCACACCCAATCTAAGTGTCAAGTGAGGTTTTGGTGTTGCTGGGAAGCATTGGAAGAAGCTAATCATTGGTGGATGCAATCGAGCTGAATTGCGGAATCTGGAAAAGCTAGAGAAGACAAGGTTCCAAGAAGCCAGTTGTTAGCAGAAGCTTGGAGGGCTCAAGTACATGGGGTAGACTAGGCTTGGAGGGTCTTTTGTTATTCATGTACTCCAACTTATTCTCTAGTGGATCGATTTACCGCTTGGAGGGCGGCGAAGAGGTTTTTCACCGAGTTCTTCGGTTTCCTCTTCGATAACACGTATCGGTGTTATCTTGTGTTTGCATCCTTCTTCCCTACTCTTTAAGCTTTTCTTTTATTGTTGTTATTGGATGAATATGGTTTAGAGTAGTTTTATAGGTTATTTGCACGTATATACTCTTATTCTGCACTTAGTTTAAGTTAGGAGTAAAAGCAACCGAGTCATAATTTTATTGGAGGTCTAAACAAGCTCTTGTATTTTCACACAATTTTGAGCTATCAATTGGTATCAAAGCGGGTACACTGTATCAGATTTCATTATCCTAGTGTGATCCTGGACCCCTTGGCTTGCTATGGATAGTGCTATGGCAAAAGCCAACATGAAGTATAGTTCATGTGGTTGTGATAATGACTCTATGAGCATCTTTGGAGATTATCCTAGCAATGAACTTCTAGAGTTATTCAAGTCTAAGAAACATGCTAGAATTTTTGTACACATGCTGAAATGTTTAGAACATAGGAATCATGAGATTCATAATAGCTTGTGTGAGTCTAATTCCTTGATTGCAAAATATAAGAGAAGAAATAGACATTTATGTGATAAAATTGATGGTTTGAAAAGAAAGCTTTACTCATCCATAAATGATGTAAAGGAAGATGAGTCTTGCTTTAATGGTCAAGAATGATTGTCTCATGCTTGTCCCTTTGTTCATACCGCATTGAAAGTGTTTAATTCTTATTTGTGGTATCTTGACAGTGGGTGTTCAAGACACATGACCGAAGATAAATCGCTCTTCAAAAGTCTTAAGGAGAAGGATGACGGTTATGTGACATTTGGAGATGGTAGCCACTCATTCCTAAGAAAGGGAACTATTGATATTCCGAGACTTCCTCTATTGACTGATGTGTTGTATATCAAAGGGCTGAAAGTAAACTTGCTGAGTATCACCCAAATAAGTGATGAAGACTTTCTAGTTCAATTTTCAAAGAAAGGGTGTCTAATTCTCAGTGAGAAGGTGTGCAAGTCTTGAATGGACTTAAGACCACCGACAATTGCTATGGCTTGGTTCCCAAGCCAAATGTATCATGCTGGAGTGCACGAGTAAATCTCTTGGAGTTATGGCATCAACGTTTTGGGCATGCAAATTACAAGCAAGTGGCAAAAGTTTCAAAGCTTGAAGTCGTGATTGGTTTGCCGAAGTTTGGTAAGATTGAGAAAAATGTTTGTGGTCCATGTCAATTGGGAAAACAAACTAAATCAACCCATCCCAAAGTAAATGTATTTGCTACATCTTGCCCTTTGGCGTTGCTTCATGTGGATCTAATGGGTCCAACGAGAATGGAAAGCATGGGTGGGAAAAGATACATCATGGTTGTAGTTGATGATTTCTCAAGTTACTCTTGGGTGGAATTTCTTAGAGAAAAGTTGGAGGCATGCGAGAAGATGGAAAGATTATGCAAGAAACTCCAAAATGAAAAGGGAGTTCCCATAGTTAAAATCAGGAGTGATCATAGGAAGGAGTTTAAGAATGCCAAATTTGAAGCATTTTGCAATGAGCATGGTATTAAGAAGGAATTCTCAGCTCCAAAGACTCCACAACAGAATGGGGTTGTTGAAAGAAAGAACCAGGTGATCCAAGAGATGACGAGAGTGATGCTACTTAACAAAAACATCCCACAAAAGTTTTGGGCTGAAGCGGTGAGCACATCTTGCCACATTAGGAATAGGATTTTCTTTTGAGCGGGAACAAAGAAAACATCATATGAGATTTGGAAGGAAAAGAAGCCTAAGGTGAAATATTTCCGAGTATTTGGAAGTAAATGCTATATTCTCAATGATAGGGAGAGTCTTGGGAAATTTGATGCCAAGAGTGATGAAGGGATCTTTCTAGGATACTCCGTAAATAGCCGAGCATATAAGGTGTACAACAAGCGGACAAAGACGGTGATGGAATTGATAAACGTAGTCATCGATGACACCATTCTGGAAAAGGATGTTGGTGAGGATGGCAAATTTCCAAGCCTTAAGAAAAATGAGAGTGATGATAACATGTCTCAAAGGGATGATGGTGAGAGACAATCACTGGAAAAGGAGTCTACTCCTACTACATCAAGAAGGGAGACTAGATCAACTCAAGGATCTTTAAGTCCACTTACACCTCCAGAAGTTCAACTCCCAATCTCTTGTGATGAGGATCCCTCTACTTCCAAGAAACCTTCGTCAAGATTTACTCTCAATCATCCCAAAAGCAACATAATTGGTGATTTGGATGAAGGACTCCATTTGAGAAGAAGACCAAGCTATAGTGTGAATCATGTGACATATAATTACTACCTCGCTCAATTCGAACCCAAGAAAGTGGAAGAAGCCTCAAAAGATGAAAATTGAGTAGAATCCATGCACCAAGAGTTACATCAATTTTTTAGAAATTATGTATGGGAGTTGGTACCGAGGCCCAAGGACACACATGTAATCGGCACCAAGTGAATCTTTAAGAACAAGACCGATGAAGATGGTGAAGTTGTCCAAAACAAGTCTAAATTAGTGGCTCAAGGATATACTCAAGTTGAAGGTGTAGACTTTGATGAGTTATTTGCTTCAGTAGCAAGACTAGAGTTAATCTGAATTCTTCTCTCTATAGCATGTATTACGAATTTCAAGCTATACCAAATGGATGTGAAGAGTGCCTTCTTGAACGGACTTTTGAGCGAAGAAGTATTTGTTGAGCAACCAAAGGGGTTCCAAGATCCACATTTTCCAAAACATGTGCTAAGATTGAAGAAAGCATTATATGGGCTAAAGCAAGCACCAAGAGCATGGTATGATCGTCTCACCTCATATCTTTTAGATCATGGTTTCAAGAAAGGTCAAGCCGATCAAACACTCTTTGTCAAACAAGATGAGTAATCTCAGCTTGTTGCTCAAGTATATGTGGATGACATTGTATTCGGATCAACAATTGATCACCTTACTCAAGAATTTTTAGATGAAATGAAGAAGGAATTTGTGATGAGCATGGTGGGGGAGCTAAACTACTTCTTAAGTCTTCAAATGAAACAACGGAAAGATGAGATATTCATTTCCCAAGAGAAGTATGCCAAAATCTCATAAAAAGATTCAGTTTAGAGTCCAAGAAGCATGCATCCACTTCAATGAGTTCCTCGGTAAAACTGAGCTCTGATCCAGCCGGTGTGGAAATAGATCCAACACTCTATAGGAGCATGATTGGCAATCTCCTTTACCTCACTACAAGTAGGCCGAACATAGCCTTTAGTGTCGGGGTTTATGCACGTTTTCCAGCAGCTCCTAAAGAGTCTCATCTGACAGCGGTCAAAAGAATCATCTGTTATGTTAATGGTACATCCAACTATAGGATTTGGTACTCAAGAGATTCAAATGACTGCCTAGCCGGATACTCAAATACTGATTGGGCCGGGTGTGTCGATGATAGGAAGAGCACCTCGGGAGGTTGCTTCTATCTCGTAAATAATTTGGTGCCTTGGATGAGCAAGAAACAAAATTCAGTGTCTCTATCAATGGCTGAAGCAGAATATATTGTAGCAGGGAGTTGTTGTGCTTAACTATTGTTGAAAGTTCAAAAACGTGTACCAATACACTTTTGAACGTTTAGACCCCCAAAAATTAACTTAACCAACACAAGCAATATGTCAAACAACTAGTGTGCGGAAACTTAACATATGCTATAATATGGAATTGGTTAAACAACTATCTAAGCCATAACAAAATAAACCACAGCAGATAATGTAAAGGCAGAGATAGAGAGGAAGGAAGATGCAAACACAGAGATAACACCAGATATGTTATCGAAGAGGAAACCGAAGACCTCGGCGAAAAACCTCTCCGCCGCCCTCCAAGCGGTAATCAATCCACTAGAAAATACAGTTGGGATACAAGGACAGCAATAGACCCTCCAAGCCTAATCTACCCAATGCACCTAAGCCCTCCAAGCTTCTTGCTCCAACGAGGTTGCGCCGAACCTTTTTCTTTTCTAGCTTTCCGGATTCCGCTACTACACCGTAGCATCAACCAATGAAGATTGCCTCCTTCCTAACTACTTCCCAGAACTCCAAACGACTGTCTCACAGAGATGATAATGGTGAGAACCAGGTTTGGTATAATGCCTCTCAAGGATTTGACAATGGAGAGGAAGAGAGTGAGGGAATTTGATGAGACTCTAAGGTAGAGATTGTGGGTGAAACAATCTGGTTTTTCTTTAGGGTTTCTCTCTCAAAATTCTCTCTGGAAGCTCTCTTTCAATCGTGGATTAAAAGGGTATTTATACTGGAGTGAAGAGGAATGTGAAACGTCAGGTTTTTCCAAAACAGGGGTGGCTCGCGGCTTGACCTCGCGGCTTGACTAAGTCGCGAGTTCCAGTCGCGAGTTAACCGTATGGCCAGTTGTCCTGTTTTGTCCTATAGTGCTCCAGCTAGCATGACTGTTCATCTTCCAGCATGCTTGGCACGTGTGCAGTTTCTGGCGGGTTGAAGCCGCGAGTCCACCCGCGAGTCCCAGCCGCGACACTCTGTTTTCTTGCACACTCTTGAGCAATCTTCACTCTATCTCACTCACTACCCTTACAACAATCCCACCTAAATACAGGGTTACTAAATGCTGAATTACAAGCAAATTTGGCACGGAATAAAGCCAATTAGATGGTTGAATAAATTCAACCTTACAATCTCCCCCTTTGGCTATTTCGTGACAAAACCCTAAAACAGACTCTAGACTTAACATGTGAGTTGGGAACAGTTGAACAAAACTCACTCACACCTAACTCTAGAAGCTGTGAAGCACTTGAATCATATGAACATAAACTCCTGAAACACAACAATACACCATGATCATTGTAAGCAGAAAATTATAAATGCATATGAAACAGGCAATATGAGATCAAGCAAAGATGGAGTTAATAAACAAACCATGGCTTGATCAACCAAGTGAACACCACAAGGTAGTGATCACAGTGCTCATTCACACTTGGAATGAACACAAAGACATACAAGTTAACAAGCACAAGGCAAGACACTTGTATGCTCAACACTCAACCAATGCATAGCACACAAGGCATATGCATCTAGGAACAATCCTACAAGGGCACAAGAGTGACAGTACATAAACCAAAATGCAGAACATTTAGATTAAAGTACTGATTTCAACATAGCATAAAGGCTGCACTTAAGCAAGGTACATACCATAAAGCCTACAAACTATGCATAAAACATTAACCCTAAAAGCTTACAAAAGCACATGGGTACAAACACATTATATTGAATAAAAACTTAAACAATATAAACTAAAAGTGTTTAAAATTTCTCCCCTTCAAAGTGATGAGAAGCTGTGATGCACTTGGAACATATATATACTTGTACCCTGAAACACTTGCACAAAACACATTAGACCCTCAAGGTAAAGCAAGTAATAAATGACAAGTATAACAAGTAGCAAATGATCATCTGAACATGCATTCAATGAAGCATAATAACATAGGGATATATGCTTGTCCAAAGCACAAACATGATGCAATGAGAACACCAAAGCATAACACAAAGCACCATAAAGCCAACAAGAAAACAAACAGAACAAGGTTTTCTAGTTAACACAATGTCTTCTCCCCCTTGGTATATGCATCTCCCCTATGGAATATCTCTCCCCCTACAAATGTGCATGAGAAATAGAATTTCTCCCCCTAAGGATGTGCACAAGAGTCATATAGAAATGACAAAACACTCCGACATACTCTTTAGAGTATACTCTCCCCCTTTTTGTCAGGAATAGACAAAGGGTCAAGGAGAAACGAGGGTAAGAGATGAAGGTAAGAACAAAGACAATGATGCAGGAGGGAAAAATGAAAAAATTTTGGAAAACAACTTTGAAAATAACCCTCAATATGCAAAACACGCGATTTTCGCGACTGAGTTAAGTCGCCACACAGTCGGCAGCTCAAGCCGCCAAAGCACTCAAGAACAAAAATTTGAAAAATTTTTCTAAGTGTTTTTCGCGACTGGAAGGTCTACCCGCGAGTGAGTCGCGAGATGAGCCGCGAAAATCTCTGAGTGAACCTCGCGACTGGACCTTCCACTCGCGAACAAGTCGCCAAAAATGATCAGCGAAGATGCGACTGAGGCTCGCGACTGAGCCGCCAAAACAGGGCAAAACAGGATTTTTGAAAAATTTCAGATTTTTTAACAAAAAAAAACTTTCCAAAAACACCTAAAACACTCAAAAATCTTTTTGCGCTAGAATTAACAAAGATTGAGCATGTGAAAACACATTTCATCAAGTACAATCACACAAATGAATATGGCATTTATTGAACATAAACTTGTGTGTTGTGTGTGGATATCAACAATGAGATAGTCCTTAGTCTAATGTGAAGCTTCAATGATCAATTCAACCAAGGCATACACAATTAGCACTAGATCAAGTGATCCATCTCAATTATAGAAATATGTATATATGACCTCCCACAAAACTTGATAACATATTTTGGAGCTTTACATTTGACTCCATAACATTTGATCATTTTGATCTCTTGAGACAATCTCCTCTCATTGTGAGAGTGATATTTGATATTTCACTTTAATGAACAAGCCTTTGGCTTTTTGAATAAACATTCTCTTTAATATAAGGTCGCTTACCCTTTTTCCTAGTCGAATACTAGAATGTGCGACAGGTTTTTACAGCTCAATATCTCTTTTCATTTGGAGATTTACATTTGGTGAGCTCTTCTTAGCAAAAACAAAAATAAAGAGTGGGAAGATATATAGACACAAGTCTATGCAAGTTTCAAGATCAACATAACCATTCACTAATCATTCATGACAAGTTTGAAGATCTATTTACAACAATCACATAGATTTCAAGATTTCTCCCATAGTGATATGAGTGCAAAGAAACAAGCAATGCTCGAAAATGCACAAAGCCATTAGCACAAAGGTACAAGGCAAAACAAGTCTTGAGACAAAACTCAACAACGTCGTTCAAACTTTTTGATTTTCTACTTTTTATGTGGTTTTGGATTTTTACACACACAAACCAAAGATATAAAAGTAAGATCAAAACAAAAACAAAACAATGCATATAAAGATATGCATGATGCACAAATGCATGACAATGAAGCATCTAATGCATGAAGGGTCCTACAAAGATCGAAAGAATTAGATCAAGGACCAAAGGAGCAAAAGCTCAACCATAGGAACCCTTCCTCATCCAAACAGAACAATTGTTTGGAATGAGTGTCTCATGAGAAGTGAGACGAGGGTTGGAAGAATGAGAACCGGAGATGCACATAGACAAGGAGTTAAGAGCATTAAACACTTTCTTTAACAACATGCTATTATCACTCAAATCCGGTTTATCCTTTTTAGCACAACTTCCAAGAAGCTCAAGTTTTTCTTTTCTTTTGATTCTTTTAAAAGCATGAAACTTAGAGCATTGAGGTCTCAGATGACCAAAGGCACCACAATGGTGACACACAATGTGTTTAGGTCCACTAGACCTTTTGGGAAGGGATCTAGCAATATGGTTTTGTTCCCTCTTCAACTTATGACATTGAGGTCTTATATGACCAATCACACCACAATGGTGGCAAGTTGGAACAAACTTAGATCCATCTAAAGCCTTAGGTTGAGACCTAAACAGAGGCCTTGACTTAACAGCCTTTCTCTCCACATTTTGATTTCTTTTATGTGGAGGAATGTACACCGATTTGTCCTTAAAGGTAGAATACACATTAGGCACAAGATCAGGTACCACAACATGATTGCAACACATATTATCATCCATTTTATCAATGGGTTCAGCAATCAAATACTTGGCATGCATCTTAAGAGATTCATTATCACATTTTAACTCATCAACAAGTTTGTTGGACAAAACAAGTTTAGCATCCAAGTCCGTATTCAAACATTCAAACTCTTTTAGCTTTTCAAGAGAATCTTCAGCAAGTTTTTTTATATTTCTCAACCAATTTGTTGGATTCATTGAGCTTAGCAATCAAATCATCCTTTTCACAAAATAACTTGCTTAAATTCTTTTGAAACTTCTTAGCATTTTTCTTCAAGAGTTTGTCAGTAACACCCATAGATTCAAATAACATGTCATCACACTTATGAGGATTAACACTCATAGAGGCATTTTCACAAACACGTGGCATGTTACATTCATCACCAACCAAATCATGCAAAGAGGCATACAAAGCACAATCCATAGCAAATAAACACAAGGGGTCAAGAATCACACTTAAGTATTTAAACCACAACAAGTGTACCCGCTCTGATACCAATTGAAAGTTCAAAAACGTGTACCAATACACTTTTGAACGTTTAGACCCCCAAAAATTAACTTAACCAACACAAGCAATATGTCAAACAACTAGTGTGCGGAAACTTAACATATGCTATAATATGGAATTGGTTAAACAACTATCTAAGCCATAACAAAATAAACCACAGCAGATAATGTAAAGGCAGAGATAGAGAGGAAGGAAGATGCAAACACAGAGATAACACCAGATATGTTATCGAAGAGGAAACCGAAGACCTCGGCGAAAAACCTCTCCGCCGCCCTCCAAGCGGTAATCAATCCACTAGAAAATACAGTTGGGATACAAGGACAGCAATAGACCCTCCAAGCCTAATCTACCCAATGCACCTAAGCCCTCCAAGCTTCTTGCTCCAACGAGGTTGCGCCGAACCTTTTTCTTTTCTAGCTTTCCGGATTCCGCTACTACACCGTAGCATCAACCAATGAAGATTGGCTCCTTCCTAACTGCTTCCCAGAACTCCAAACGACTGTCTCACAGAGATGATAATGGTGAGAACCAGGTTTGGTATAATGCCTCTCAAGGATTTGACAATGGAGAGGAAGAGAGTGAGGGAATTTGATGAGACTCTAAGGTAGAGATTGTGGGTGAAACAATCTGGTTTTTCTTTAGGGTTTCTCTCTCAAAATTCTCTCTGGAAGTTCTCTTTCAATCGTGGGTTAAAAGGGTATTTATACTGGAGTGAAGAGGAATGTGAAACGTCAGGTTTTTCCAAAACAGGGGTGGCTCGCGGCTTGACCTCGCGGCTTGACTAAGTCGCGAGTTCCAGTCGCGAGTTAACCATATGGCCAGTTGTCATGTTTTGTCCTGTAGTGCTCCAGCTAGCATGACTGTTCATCTTCCAGCATGCTTGGCACGTGTGCAGTTTCTGGCGGGTTGAAGTCGCGAGTCCACCCGCGAGTCCCAGCCGCGACACTCTGTTTTCTTGCACACTCTTGAGCAATCTTCACTCTATCTCACTCACTACCCTTACAACAATCCCACCTAAATACAGGGTTACTAAATGCTGAATTACAAGCAAATTTGGAACGGAATAAAGCCAATTAGATGGTTGAATAAATTCAACCT